>NC_048304.1:110388735-110525431 GCF_013100865.1 Trachemys scripta elegans
GCTGGGCGGCCTGGGGCACTCCCCAGCCACCCAGCACCGGCGGCCCGGCACCCCCCGGCACCGGCGGCCCTCGGCTGCCCGGCGCACCCCACACTCTCCAGCCGCCCGGCGCACCGCCGGTCCCCGCCGGCCCGGCGCACCCCCGGCCGCCCGGCACTGCCTGCTCGGCGCACCAGCCGGCCCCGGGCCAGCCCCTGGCCCAGGATTTTCCTGGACATGTTCGGCTTTTTGGGATTTCCCCCCGGACGGGGATTTGAGTCCCAAAAAGCCGGACATGTCCGGGAAAATCCGGACATATGGTAACCCTAACTATATTGACTGCATTTTTTTTTTTTAACCTATGGCTCCCACTCTTTCCCTATGTATATGAATAGGTAACAAGTGGGTTTGGGGGAGGGGAACTTCTACAGTGCACCATTACTAACAAGCAGGGCCGGCTCTAGGCACTAGCAAAACAAGCTGGTGCTTGGGGTGGCACATTTTTTGGGGCGGCATGGCCGGCGCCAGAATGCCGCCCCGAAAAATGTGCCCCGGCCGCCCTAGCTCACCTCCGCTGCTGCTGCTCGCCCTCCCTCCCAGGCTCTCAAACCCGGGAGGGAGGGGGAGACCCTGAGTGGCCGCGGCGCACGCGTTGCTTCTCCCTCTCCCTCCCTCCCTCCTAGGCTTGAGAGCCTGGGGGGAGGAGGCAGGGCTGGGGATTTGGGGAAGGGGCGAAGTTGAGGCGGGGGGGGGGGGGGGGGGGGCAGCCAAAATTGTTTTTGCTTAGGACGGCAAAAATCCTAGAGCCGGCCCTGCTAACAAGGACATGTCTGACACTATGTCTTCAGTGCCCTTTAAGAGTTTTCTCTAATATCTGTTCTGAAGTCTATATGGGCACATGCTACAGTTTAATATGACACTAGAGGATTGTAATTCCACAGATGACCTACATAGTCATTCATAAAGATGTAGTGCTGGTGAAGGGCACTCCTTGAAAATGAAGTCTTCTGTTTATCCAAAGAGCAGGTACAGCACAGCTAAAAACAGTGCAAGCCTCCCATTCTGCTCTGCTAATGCTCCTGCCTTTCATTTTCTAGGTGTGAGAAAACAGCTCTGCTCCTGGGGAACATGCAGTCCTAGGCCCCTACTGAGACGGACGCTAAGGGGACCAGTTCTGTGTCAATTATGATGGTGCTTTGGATTTTGTCCATTTCATGCCATGCTTACATGATGGCCCTCACTGTTAATCACCAAACCACAGCCTAAGCCAGATTCAACCCAGTGACTGAGAAGTGAAAGTTGAAAGATTTTGTTTCCGATTACCAATCCACTGAGCCATCCAGTACTCGGGACCGTGACATTTTACCATAGTCATAGCTTGGTACCTGGAGTCCCCAGACTTCTTTGACCCCACTCAGTTTGGTTCTAGTCCAAACTGTACTATGGAGGCTCCTTCCTTTGGGATACAACCCAGAGGATAGTATTGGGCAATTACTCTTCTACTCTTCTACACTGAGGGTTCCGCTGAGCTATGTCTTGGCACCATTCCTATGCATCATACACATTCTGGTTAGTTAAGGGTATGCCCTATGGTGTCTTCAGCATGCGCATGTCTCCGAGCTCTAAATTTTCATTTCATCCAATAAATTCAGAGTGGCCTCGTGACATACCTAGTGCCTATCAGAGCCTAGAACACAGATGAAAGCTGGCTTATTCAACATACATAAAACAGTTATTACCAGTGTGGCAGAAGCAACTGGAAAAAACGGCAGTGTTTGTCATTGCCCCCTGAACGAGGTAAAAGTTTGTCACTCCGATTCATGAGTTGTGCGTCCTGTTGGATCTCCAGCTGTTCTTGGAGGTCCAGGAAGAAGAGGTTACTAGGAGTGCTTTTTACCATACGCAATTGACAAAGTTGTGACTATGGGGGTTTTTTATGTAAGCAGAGTCAGGATGAGCTCTACCCTGACATCTGGTGGTGAATTATGGTGAGTGTGGAAAAGAACTCCAGGGGCTGATCTTGTTTGCATAGGCACACCCACTCACCTGGCATGAAACAACAGCAACTCAAAGTGGTTACTTTGGCTGGTGTGGGATCCCCAGTTTCTCTGTTATTGGGGCAGGAAGAATAAAGTTTTGTTACCCTGATTCTGTGAATCCAGGCCAGTGAAACTGTTGTATGACAGAAGGACTGAGTGAGTCCTTCACCATTACCTAAGTAGCACTTGCTTGACAAGGGGCATGGGTTACAAAACCCAGTGAATAGAGAGAGGATGGGACAGGTATTTGTATCGGGTGGTATGGGCCCCTCTCTGAGGGGTTGAAACACCAATTGCACTACCTCCTCTCTCCACTGTTGAATATCAGAGCTAACTTTGATTCCATTAGAAGTCTAGTTACAGACTGCTGAGCTGAATTCACTTTGGGCCAATGGTGCACTAGCATCGGGGCTCCCCTACTATGAGCTGAAATTGCTAAGAGCTGAAATCACAAAAGAGCTGAGATCACTGAGGCTGTGTTAACTAGTGGAGCCTGAAGATATATGGCTAAGCGGCTGGCGGAGCAGCTAGCAGAGTGGAGCCTTGCGGGACGGTTGGAGTGGAGCTGAGCGACTCACAGGTCGGTGAGTGGAGCGGAGCGGAGTGGCTGGAGGAGCAGAGCAGAGCGGAGCCTTGTGGGAGCGGCCCAAGGGACGGCTGAAGTGGAGCAGAGCTGAGCGGCTCACAGGTCAGTGAGCGGAGCAGAGTGGAGCAGCTGCCAGAGCAGTTCGTGGGACGGCGGGAGCAGCTCATGGGACAGCTGGTGGAGTGGAGCAGCTCGTGGTGAAGGCTGTGGCGGAACCCCATCGGCCTCGGATCACGTAAGGTGCCCCTTAACACCCTGCGTGCCCCCTCCCCCCCGAACTCTGGGGCTGCACTGACCAGGGACAGAGACTTTGGGGGGTTGTTGGATTTTTGGGACTTTGGGGATCCTTGGGTTGCTGGTTTCAAGAACCCAAGGGAAAGGACACAGCCCAACTTGCTGGGGTGGGTTTTTTGCTCATGATTTGTGTTATGAATCCTCTTTGTGGTGTTTTTCCAATTTAATGCTGATGCCATTTACCTCATGTTATTAAACATTTTCTGTTACACTCAGACTCCGTGTTTGCGAGAGGGGAAGTATTGCCTCCTAGAGGCGCCCAAGGGGTGGTATGTAATTGTCCCAGGTCACTGAGTGGGGGCTTGAGCCGGTTTTGCATTGTGTTATTGCAACGGAACCCGGCCCTTGTTGCTGCCAACTTAGATGGGCAGAAGGGTTACATTTATATGGACCTTGCCATGGTGACCCATTCCTTTGCCACCTTCAGACTAGATTACAGGGATGCTCTCTACATGGGACGCCACTTTCAAACCATTGAGCACTGGTAGCTGGTGTAGAATGGAGCACTCTTGCTGGGTTTCCTCCTCAGCACATTACACAGGGCTCTGCGATGTGCACTAGCTAACATGCAACTTCCAGGTGGAGTTTCAGCCACTGACAGATAAAGCCCAAAATGATTTGAGATTTTTGGTTACCTTCTCCCTGCACCATCCCATGTCAGCTGCAATAATCTGTGCTCCAGCCCAGTGGTTTAAACAGAAGGGGGTTAGTTGTAGAGTATTCTCAGTGAAAGGATCCTCAACTCTGGAATGTACATCCTCACTTGATCCACCAGAGCCTGGATTCTGTGACCTTCAGATCATGGTGCAAGGCCCATCTGTTTTCCCAGGCTTTGTGGGGTGGAGAAGTTTGAGAGGTTGTGAAATTGCAGTGGGAAATTCTTAGCTGCAGGGAGGCTGGAAGATTTTCAATTTGGGCACACTGGTCCAATACATATAGATTTTACCAATATTGTGTAAATGCACCCAGGGTGCAGGATGGACATATTTTAATAAATCTAAAGACAAAAACTCTTTTTGACTTTGTTGATGGGCTGGATAATAGAGTATTTCAATAGCCTGATAAGCAAAGTAGCACTGATTCAATCTTAAATCTCTCTGAATAAAGCACAGTTCAAATTAAAAAAAAAAACAACAACAACAAAAAACATGCTACCAGGAAACTTAGATCTTGTAAAGAAAGAACAGGAAAAGAGAAAAATAACTTCTTTAAGAGCTTGTTCCAAAGAGATTAGTTAAAAATAGTTAATGTTGTTCCCTTTGCCTTCTAACTCCTTAAAAGAAATCACCATTTTGTATTGATGCCATTTAAAGTAAATTATACTTTCAGTTTTGTCTGTTTCCTGCTATATTTATATTAAACTATTACCATGTACCAGAATCCAGAGAAAGCAGCTTGTCTTACTGGATGTTGCTGGGAATGGTTTTTTTCAGATGACTTTAACACAGAAGGCTTTTAACACAAGTCAGCAGATTACCCCAAACAGAATATTGGAATTTAATCTCTGCGTGTATGAGCTGCTCACTTACATGGCCTTCACAGCGTTCTTTAATTACATTCCTACTGTAAACGAGGGCTAAAAAAAATCTCTTTAAAAAGGCAGCTCAGTTTTCCCTGAGAGACTTTAACTATGAATACTGTATTAGGGAGCTGCCAAGTTGCTTGCTGAGGTCCTATACCATTTTACCTCTTTCAGGGACACATGTTTAATTAAAGCATTCCACAAGCTTTGAAACTGATTTCAGCTGGAAAATGAATTTGGGTTTTGGTTCCCCCCCGCTCCCCATAATAAACCCTTTCCTTCTGTCTCCACAAATAATAGATTCAACTCATGAGAACTAGGAAAGTAAATGTCAGCTCTACTGCAGAACTTTACCTTCCAGACTGCTAGGGCAGACTGAAAATTCATCTTTCTGGGTTTCATTTTCTATTTAAAAATGTGTTTCTTATATGAGTTTACTGGGGTGGGGGGGGACAGAAACAGCTGGAAAACTGGATTATTTAAGAGACTGGGAGATTAAAAAAAGAATATGAACAACATACTGGCATGGCACTTGTGTAGCAACTTGGGTTGGCAATTGGCAAGTATACTGCACAAAAATCAGCATCACAACTGCCACCTTGCAATCTCAGACAAGAGGCCAACAACTGAATGGTCATGGGAGCTGATATATTCTCTCTCTCTCGCTCTAAACTATGGGCTTTCCAGGGCTGAGAAACAATGGCATGGCAGCGAAGCTGGGCTGTACCTGTTTAGTGGATAAATAGAGGATTTCTGTCCCCAGGGCTGTCAGTTCACCATCTGTCACTGGAACTTAAATTTACATACATTAAGAAAAAAAGGAGAAGTGGTACATTTGCTTTCTAGTTTTATAGTCTAGATGTTCCATGTCTTACACATGGAAGCTGGATTTGAACTCTCAGTAGCATCTGACTGCAAGAATTCAAACAAGGAGGTTTCTGGTTCTTCCCAGAGTACACGTTTGGGCCACATGTTGTGAGTGGGTGGTTGACAAGAGTGACTTTTTTTCTTTATTCCTACGCCTCAACAAGTGAAACCCTGAGAGCAGCCAGGTCTGGGGACTTGTTAGAGAGATGCTAGCTGGCTGCAGGAAGGGAAAATGCTATGGCAGAATACCACCTATTACTTTCAGATAAGACACTATTTGGATCTGCATCATTCTAAGGACACCTGCAGCTACTTTCAACACAGGACATAGCTTTCTGTATGATTTTAATTAATCATTACCTAACATTGAGCAAGAGAGTTGGTGAAAATCGTTAGTAAAGGACAGAGGAATTACCAACATAGATCTCTTTTCATGGACAGTGATGCGTTTACAACTGCTGACAAATTGAATGAGAAGAGAAGCCAGTATCTTACAGATATCACTACGTATGCTGAGCATTTATAGAGCCTTTTACAAGTTCAAAGCACAGTACAGACGCTTAGTAATTAATTATATGGATGGTATTCACTTTTCCTGCACAAAGCCCAAGTATCAGCTTTGCTAAGGAGCAAAGGGTGAAATTCATCCCCTGGTCTCAGCTCAGGGCACCCTGCCCCAGTAGGGCCAGGTTTGGGCCTTGAATAATGGATAGAAGTTTGGCCCTAATGCCTTGTGCAAAGCGGGGCTCTGGCTCAGTGTAATGGTAAATGTCTTGGCCTGAATGCCTCCACCCTGGCCAGTCCTTTCCCAAATCTCTATGATTACGTGGGCCTGGAGCAGAGAAACCCTCAACGGCAAACAGAGGGAGCAAAGGCCTCCCTCTGTGACCCTTCCACCGGCAGCTTCCCTGCAGGGCCTGAGTGCTATACAGGGCTTTGAGCAGCCTCTCTCCTCTCACATGGATTTCAGCCTAAATGAGCATCTTTTAACCTGCAGGAAAGGCTCTGGCTTTGGACTAACTTCTGCTGACACCTTGAAGCAGAGAGTTATGCACCCACCTTATAGTAGCTCCATCTAGGTTGCATTTCCCTAGTTTGTTTACAAGAAGGTCATGCGAGACTGTATCAAAAGCTTTACTAAAGTCAAGATATACCACGTCTACCACTTCCCTCCTATTCACAAGGCTTGTTACCTTGTCAAAGAAAGATATCAGGTTGTTTTGACACAATTTGTTTTTGACAAATCCATGCTGAAACTTACCACCTTATTATCTTCTAGATGTTTGCAAATTGATTGCTTAATTATTTGCTTCATTATCTTTCCAGGTACAGAAGTTAAGTTTACTGGTCTGTAATTTCCCGGGTTGTCCTTATTTTCCTTTTTATAGATGGGCACTACATTTGCCCTTTTCCAGTCTTCTGGAATGTCTCCCGTCTTCTGACTTTTCAAAGATAATTGCTAGTGGCTCAGATATCTCCTCAGTCAGCTCCTTGAGTATTCTAGGATGCATTTCATCAGGCCCTGGTAACTTGAAGATATCTAACTAGTCTAAGTAATTTTTAACTTCTTGTAATTTGTGTTAGCACAGCTTCGTTCTGCTTGTGTGCTTCAGTAGCCTGGTCCCCCTCCCTATAGCCTTCCGTTTTCATCTTCACTTGTCTTGTCATGTCTTTATCTAAACTGTAAGCAAGTTGAGGTGGGGAACATGTTTATTGTACATGTCTCAGAAGCTATAAAACATGAAATAATTGGTGTAACCAACAACTATTAGTCAGAAAAGTATTGGTGTAATCAGGAATGCGATCAAGAAGTAATATTTGGATCTGAACCTCCTTTTACTTGACCCACACTCTATTACTGAGAGTGCCTTTTAATTCCAATTCTCATGTTTTAATCGACAGTGCATTAAAAGCAATATCTTTATTATCAGTTCCAATAAGTTTTCAAAATAGCATCTTAAATTACTATTTGAAAAATAAGTAGAATCTGTGAATAATTGTCCTGATTGAGGTAGATGTAGTCCCATTCCACAAAAATTCTTTAGTACAGTTAGGCCAAATGATGGAAAAATCCAGTATTTAATATCCCCCAAATCAGTTTGTTTTCATCACTTCTTAAAAACAGGGTCATAGCAAATAATTGAAGAGCATGTCATTGTAGGTTCACCATAAAAATCTCATACTTCTCTTCCCCTTGTAAGACTAGAAATTGGGAACCATCGGAACATAATGGGCCAGATTTTCATTTACACTAAAGGTCCCTTTACCCTCCTTCTTATAATATATGGAGATATACCTATGTCCAAGAAGGGACCTTGCAATGTCATTGAGTCCAGCCCCCTGCCTTCACTAGCAGGACCAAGTACTGATTTTTGCCCCAGATCCCTAAGTGGCCTCCTCAAGGATTGAAATCACAACCTTGGGTTTAGCAGGCCAATGCTCAAACCACTGAGCTATCCCCCCATTGTGAAGAGGCCTCAAAGTAGGTATAAATTATTTTTATTATTTACATATTTATTAATTTTAAATGGCTCTACATTTAATAATATGTATTATATTTATATTCACTTTAAGGTCCCTTTACCCTGGCAGGATGGCGTAAAGGGGTAAGTGTAATTGAAAATTAGATCTAGTGTCTTTGTGCCGAATAGAGAGCTCAGCGTCAGGAAGTGCTACAAGTTTAATAATAAAAATGTTAATATGATTTATTATATATTAAAGATGCTCAAAACTGTTATATTTTCAAAAATAAATTTCAACCAAAACAAACACACACTATATAGTTTGACAAGACTGTCAGTTTTTGTTTCACTAAAAAAACTGAAAAAGTCTGTAAAAAAAATTTCAGTTTTTGAAAAACTAAACAACAAATTGGTTGTGTTTCTTTTCTGCTTTCTCTTCCCATTCTTCCCTTTTTCCCACTGGAAATGGGGGGGAGGAGAGGGGGGAATGAAAAATCTTTCTATTTTCAGTTTTTTGTCAAAAAAGGAACATTTTGACTGAAATGTATGTTTTCTACGAAAATATACATATCAAATGAAAAGGCATTTTTTACTGAAAAAGTGTTTCAACACAAAGTTCTCAGCAGTTCTATTATCTATTTGTGTGTGTATGTAAAATAGGGGAGTATTTCAGAGAAATTAATTAGATAATACTAATAAAAATAATAATCAGCATCTATTCCAGAATAAGATGGCGCGTGAGTATAAGGCTAGGTCTACACTGCCCGCCTGAATCGGTGGGTAGAAATCGACCTCTCGGGGATCGATTTATCACGTCCCACCGGGACGCGACAATCGATCCCCGAATCAACGCTCTTACTCCACCAGCGGAGGTGGGAGTAAGTGCCATCGACGGGAAGCCGCAGAGGTCGATTTTGCCGCCGTCCCTACAGCGGGGTAAGTCGGCTGCGAAGCCGACTGTTTGCGTAGCTGAATTTGCGTATCTTAAATCGACCCCCCTCCCCTGTAGCGAAGACCTGCCCTTAAGCAGAACAGCTATTCTGGAATAACTCCCTATGTGTAGACACTCTTATTCTGGAATAAAATTGTCTTTTTCTGGCTTAACTTAATCCACTTGTAAAGTGAAACTTAGGTCTGGTCTATACTACCCGCCTGAATCGGTGGGTAGAAATCGACCTCTCGGGGATCGATTTATCGCGTCCCGTCGGGACGCGACAATCGATCCCCAAATCGGCGCTCTAACTCCACCAGCGGAGGTGGTAGTAAGCGCCGACAAAAAGCGGCAGAAGTCGATTTTGCCGCCGTCCTCACAACGGGGTAAGTCGGCTGCAATATGTCGAATTCAGCTACGCTATTCACGTAGCTGAATTTGCGTATCTTAAATCGACTCCCCGCTGTAGTGTAGATGTACCCTAATAGAGTTATTCCAGAAGAGCTACCCTGAATAGAGCTGGGCAAGACTTTTCAAACAAAACTTTTCCATCAAAAAAATTGCAGGTTTGGGTCTATGACATTTTGCAAATGTGTGTCAAATTCACCAAATTGTTTCAGTCAGGTAAAAAAAAAAAAAAAAATCCAGAAAAGCTAAAAAGTTTTGTTTTGACTTTTCAATTCACAATGACTTTTCATAATTGAATTGTATTTCAATTTTATTTTTAAAAATTATAAGAGTCTGATCCAGCACCATTTAAGGTAAAGGGGATTTTGCCATTGACCTCAGTGGAGCTGGAACAGGCCCTAACTGCTCACAGTTGGCTTCCTCTGTCCTGCTACTTTCCTTCAGTGGTATCAGTGGAAAAATTCCGATTGACTTCAGTGGGCACAAGAGTAGGATTTGAGCATAAATTCAGCCCCCCTTCTCGCTCCCTAAAACCAGCATATGCTAACTCAATTTTAAAGAATTTTTTCTTACCAATTAGGTAATAATACTTAACACGAACACTGAGAACTTAGATAGCACTTTACAATTTCAAAGCTCTGCACAAGTATTAATTAGTGTTAATGACTCATATTACCCAATAAGATAATGACAAACCCTGCAGCTCACAATATCTAATTTCTATTTTCAGTGATAGATAAGAGGCATCTCTTAAAGGATATATTTTCTTCTAGATCCCTTTCTGCCTATTACTCTGATAGTTTTTGGAAACTCAATGTGCATTGTGGCATTTTTCTTTTTAATTTGTGGGCAAGAATTAATTGCACAAAACGCACTTTTGTCCACAAAAAAGGGTTTTAGCGATAGTATCTCTGGGTTTTGGGGTTTTATATAGAATGACACTGGGTCAATGTGGTCTCCTAAGCATTACAGGATAGCGAGAAGGGGATTCATTGCTGCCCTTTAGGGGAAACAGCAACGGCTTTCTTGGTTTCTTGCTGGGTTGCCATTGCCAAGGTAATGCTTAATGGATTAAGTCTTGTGAAATAAATTCTGTAAACAGAATGTGGGCTGAGATCATTTAAACTCATTTCCCCTGTGTCCCCTTACAGTCCTGGAAGCTGTCAAGTGCAGGCAGCCTGCAAGCAGACTGTTCTCCCAGTGTTAGTCTTGAGTCTCAATAGATGCATAAAACAGCTTGTTTTTCACATACTTTCTGTGATGGTATTAAAAAAAAATTACAAAAAAACGCTTCACAGTTTCACCCATTGCCTTAAGCTGCATACAGCTAATCCTGCAAGGGCACCAAACATTGCTCGGTTTGTCCGTCATTAGAACATTAAAGACGTCTGTTTATGGAACAATGATATGCGAGTCTGAAGGATTTTAAATAAAGGAACTACACCAGAGATGGGTTTATGAACAAACAATAACATCCAAGCTTAAGCAGTATCATTTCAAGTGCTGGAAGCAGAGAGAGCACGGGGCAAGGCTCTTGCCCTGAAGAGTTTATAATCCAAAGTGGGCGAGTGCACGACATGGAATTACATGTCAAACCTGAGAAAGTGCTATGGGGATGGTGCTGGGGGCAAGACCCACGTAGGAAGCTTCTTGGAAGAAGTAGGGCAGAACATTCAACTCATGGAAGGGGGGAGGCTGTTCTGAGTGTAGAAGAAGGAATAAACCTGATGGTGGGGACTGAAGGAAAGGGCCCTGGAGGACGAGAAAGGGCCGATCTTCATTTCTTATTTAGAAATAAATCAGTTTCACTTTTCGGTATTAATGAAATCTATAAATCTACATAACTTTTTCCAAAGCAATAAATCCTTTCAGAGGCTTTTAGCACTTTCTCCAATTTTGATTCACTCATCCACAGACTCCTCTTTTTCCATGCTGAGTGTTGCAGTGGAAACCTTCTCATGCAAGACGGGGGCGGTAGGGCAGGATTTCAATTCAAGCAGGAAGTGAACAAGAGTAAGATTCATACCCATGGCACTAGACGCAGTTGCCATGAGAATGATGTCACCAGCTGGGTTAAGAGACGCAGTAAATCTCCAAGGACTCTACCAGCAAGTAAACAAGAGTTGTTCTAAGCAAGCCTTCGAAGATGGGGAGTTGGGCATAACTGGCTGCCTCGCCTTCACCACCGTATTATCTTGCCATGCAAAACTGCTAGCCCAGACATTCAGCCTTTTGGATGTGGTTCTTCCAGAAAGGACAACTCAACATGGTAGATCATTGTGTGGGATTCTCAATTACCTGTCATGACAGGCAGGAAGTTCACAGTATGTTCATTGCCAGGGCCGGATTTCCCATTAGGCACAGTAGGCTCATGCCTAGGGGCGCCAGCATTCTAGGGGTGGCTAAAAATCCAAATTTTGCCACTCCCGGGTCCCGGCAGGGGAGGGACCAGCTGAGGGGGAGATGGCCCCATGCAGCCCTGCTGCTCCTCGCTCAGCCTGGTGGACAAAGTCACCTCCCAGTGAGGCCACTGAGTGCAGCCAGGGGCAGGGCTTGGGAGAGTGGGTCTCTGATGGAGAGGGTTCTGGGGGGGCTCTGGGCAGTGAGGGGGTCGAGAGAGCAGGGCAGTACAGTGTTTGTGGGGGTGCTGGGCAGTGGGGGAGGTCTGTGTGTTGGGGCGCTGGGAAGTTGTAGTGGGGCTGTGCATGTGGGCACTGGGAGGTCTGTGGGGGTGCCTAAAAGTTAAAAGTGGTGGGATACCCCCACCACTTGCAGCAGTTAGGAGCTCCAAGCCGCTGCAGTTAGCATGGGGACCCCGGAGCTCTGCGCCGAGGAGTGCTCAAGGTGTAAGTCCAGCCCTGTTCATTGATTATACCATGGCTGAGTAAAACACATCCTTTAGCTACCTCAGGGCCTGAATCTACAGATACTTCCACATGGGGCATAGGGCTACTAAGATGAAGTCCCAGTTGACGTCAACTGAATTCAACGGGACTACTCATGTGAGTAAAATTACATGTTTATAAGTGTTTGCAACTTAGGTCTGAAGTGATGTGGAGGAAAGTCTTTTTTTTTTTTTTTTAATTCTTTGGGTATAGCGGTTTCAGCCAATTCAATAATTGTCTGATTATTCTGTAGTATTTATTACCTACATAGCGCCTTTTATCCAAAGAGCTTCACCAAATCCAGTGGAAACCAAATCACACACAGAAGTATTTAAGTCCTCAATCCTGCAAGCACTTACAATCATGCTCAAATATAAGCACATGAGGAAACCACTGGCATCAGAGGGACTGGTCACGTGTGAAGTTAAGTGTATGCCTCCATGTTTGCAGGCCTGGGGCAGAGCTATTGTAAATGTTACCATATTTTCTGGTTTGTCTTGTTTATCACAAAACTTCAATCTTGTAATTAGAGCTGATCAGAAAATATTCCTCCCCATTCCACAGCCCCTATGGAACGTTTTGACGAAAATAAAAAATATCATAGACATTTTCAATGGAAAATTTTGATTTGCTGAAAAGAAAACCAAACCAAAAACTGAAAATTTTCAAGCAAAGCAGAACCTTACTCGGAAAAATTTTGTTTAGTCAAAGACTCAATTTTCCATCAAAATATAGTTTTGATGGAAAATGTTAGGCTAGCCCTACTTATAATATTTGAGCACTAATTTTATAAAATGATCATAAAAATCATGCATTTCCTAAGCATTCAAAATGGAAAGACAGTTCCAACTCTTTACCTTTGTCTTCAGTCATTATGAACATTTGAATTAAAGAAATAGTTGAGAGGAAAAAAATGGACATGACTATGATTAGATTTGAAAGTAACTGATTATTATTTATTTCTATTACCATAGTGCCTAGGAGCCCACGTTATGGACCAGGACCTCTGTACCACCACAGAACAAAAAGCCAGTCCCAGTTTGCAACCTTTTTGTACACTATTTCTGTGACCATTTCAGTATTGGAGCTCTGTGAACACCAATGCTCACAAAGAGTTAATTTTACACTCAAATGCTCCGTTTCTGAATTGTGTATTTGATTGTAAAATGTGCAGTTTTCACAATGTTGGTTGGTTACTTAAGTCATTCAACAGAAAGTGTCTGAGATAACTAACTAAGACTCTGGTCCTGCAATTTGATCTGCATGGAACTTTACACCCAAGCCAGAGCAGGGGCATAGGGTCTCCCCATGTGGATCGGATTGCAGGATCCAGGCCATGAATTGTAGTGACTGAAAGTGGGTACTATCTTGTAGCTGGTTAGTAGCTTATACAAAATGAGTTGCTGGGCTCAGTGCAGTTCCCAGAGAGGAATTGATCTTTGATTATTAGCAGTAAATATGCCCAATGGCCTGTGATGGACACTAGATAGGGTGGGATCTGAGTTACTACAGAGAATTCTTTCCTGGGTGCTGGCTGGTGAGTCTTGCCCACATGCTCAGGGTTTAGCTGATCGCCATATTTGGGGTCGGGAAGGAATTTTCCTCCAGGGCAGATTGGCAGAGGCCCTGGAGGTTTTTTGCTTTCCTCTGCAGCATGGGGCACGGGTCACTTGCTGGAGGATTCTCTGCACCTTGAGGTCTTTAAACCACGATTTGAGGACTTCAATAACTCAGACTTAGGTTAGGGGATTGTTACAGGAGTGGGTGGATGAGATTCTGTGGCCTGCGTTGTGCAGGAGGTCAGACTAGATGATCATAATGGTCCCTTCTGACCTTAAAGTCTATGAGTTGTCCACATAGCAATTGACTGGCAGAGTTGGCCAATGGTAAAATTGACCATGCAGACTAAATTGCCCTTTCATCCTTAAAGACCCATAAAACCAGGTTGAAGGTGCACAGTGGGCAGGAGAGTGGGGGTAGGAAGTGATATAGGGACACTTGCATTTCTTATGATGATGATTCTTATGACAGCAAAAACCAGAAGGATGGTGTGGTAGTTGAAACATATGTGATGTGGAGTCTATTCCTGCCTCTGCACTGACTTATTGCTCAGCAACCTTGGGCAAGCCTCTCTACCACAGGTTCCCCATCTATAAAGCAAGTGTAATAATACTTCCCTTCCTCACAGAGTTTAACGAGGTTTCATTCATGAATATATTTCTAAAGTGCTTTGAGATCTTTGGAGTGAAGGCATCACAGAATTGTTAATAGAACTTCATTAAGACTCATAAAAGCCAAAATATCTGAAAAGGTCACTCATCTGAAGGTCCTGATCATGTTTAAAAAAAAGCATGGACTTTTTTTTTTTTTAAAACTAACTTTCACAAAAAAGCCAGACTGTGAATTATATGGTTTGAATTTGGACCAATTTACTCTATTCATCCTGCCTGCAACATCTCTTACACAGAGAAGAGTATTTTTAACAACACTGAACTCATCCCTGCCAAAAAAAAGTTCAAAGTTAATTTTACCCTGACCAAGATGGACACGTATGACTTGCAACAGGTTAACTGCAAGGGGAAGAATTATAATTATTGTTTAAAACAAGCATTACACGTGGTAAAGCAAAGTTAGTGTTGATCCTTTTGATTATAAACCTCTCTAAGTCTAAAGCCGAAACAAGATAAAAACACCAGACTTAGCGTTCTTATTGCCTATAATCCATGACAAGAATCCTCTTTACTGAAGGAGTTAAAGTTTTTGCAATAAATCTAGTATGCCACAAGCTAAAATTTTTGACAGCCAATCTGGTGTAATGCAACAAATCAGTGTAACATAACAAACAGCAGACGCATTCTGTGGCACAGCGTCCCCATAAACTTCAATCTCTGGGTAAAAATCTTGATTTATTATATAGCTTTTGGACAGTTACGAAAGAAAATTTGCCAAAGATCAGAATAATCAACTCTTTCACCCAAGCAGTTTTTTATGAAAGAATAAAGCACAGAATGAGTCTGAGCAAAATAAATAAAAATTCCACACTTTTAACCCACAGAACCTTTTGCGTCATTCATAAATATTTGCCGACATTAACAATCTTTTATCATCAAAAAGGCACTCCAGCCTTCAAAATTAGGGCTTTTTCTTAAATGTTCCTGTATTTGTAGCCGTCTAACTATCCTGTTAGTGCCATTAATAACTTGTAAATACTTACATTTGTCAAAACAGGGCTTTTTAAAGATGCATGTAGCTAATTTCCCCTAAAAACGCCTCTGTTTTGCTAAGCTATTCTCTGCAGGTTATAAAAATAGTAGTATATAATTTACAAATAGTATCTGTAATAGGATTCATTGTTGTGAATGTCTGAACTATATGTTTTCATCCACTGAAAGGGAAACTAATACATCAGACTCCTCTTGGAAATGCTAGTTGTTTTAATGCAATTTGCTTCTCCTTATTTTGGTCTCATGAAGAGGGTTGCAAACAGAAACATACATTAGCCATTCATAATAAATATACTAGCCCCATTCAGAGCATGTAAAGGCATTACTGTTGCATCATTCTGAACAGCCCTGCTGTTCCACTTGCCCGTGTAATTAGCACACAATGCAGGCCAGAGAGTTTCCTGATAGAGGCGCTCTGTACTTAGGACGAAATAAAATAGTAACAGTAAATAATAAATAAATAAAATAAATAAATAAAGGCTGTTTTGACATCTGACCCAAGAAATGGCTTCTTGGCTAAATGGCACTTTCGTAAAGATGTTCCCATTGTTTGTTGATTTATCAAAAAAACATTGCTACTCACTGAAATTTAGATATTTGTATCTGAGAAGAAGTGGGGGGGGGGAAGGAGTTATTAAGCAAGTCTTTCAGTAAGACACCAGATGATGGATAGTCAAACACAGAGTCTCCTGTAAACACAGAGAGAACCAAAAGGTATGAACTGACTCATAATTGTGTCAACACAGGTTGCAGACCCTTGGTTTATTTCAGCCTTCCTGTTTTTCACAGATTTCTTTTCACACTGCACTTTTTAGACACAGTCTCTTTTCAATACACCTTAGTGGGGTGCAGAAGAATAAAAGTTTTCACACTGAAAGGTAGACATTTTTACACACACACACACACACACACACACACACACACACACACACACAGTGTTACAGGTTTGGTCACAGAGAGCCCCTTGGGACTATCACCTGACATGCTGGAATTATCTCTGAGCCCGTTTTCCCTGCCAGCTTGGGACTCCAGAACACTGCCTTGTTGAGCCAGACATGCTTAAAACTCACTTAAAATCACTACCAGGATCTCAAAGCAATCAGCTGTGCACAGATCCTGTTCGACTGCGCCACTGTGACAGGACCTGTCACAGTGGCCTGTCACATGTAGGGCTGGGTTTTTTTCCATTTCAAGAGCCTGACCCTGCAACTGATCCTCATGCAATTAGACCCACTAAAGTCAATGAGGTTTTTCATCTGTGGAAAGGTTGCAGGATTGGACCTGTGATTTGGAAATAGGTTGTCATGTGGAATGCGAGATCTTTTCCAAAAATCCATTTTAAAGATCTCATAAAATTGTATAAAACTAAGTAGTACAGAGCCAAAAGAACTGCTCCATCCAATCTTCATCCTCAGTAACTTAAACAGGCATATATTAGGCTTAGGGCCAGACTGTGATATACCGGTACTCATGCTGAGTAGTGCCTAAGTCCTTCTGTAGTCTTATTAAAATCAATGTGTAAAGTGCTACTCAACAGGAATAAGGGTGGCAGGATCTGGACTTCTTTTTATTTCCATCTGTACCAAAAATGCATCAATCACTATAATTTTTAATCAACAAATAATCTTTGCAGCAAAGCCACATCTGACCACTTCGCCCCAAGGGAAACTTTCTGCAGGCATTTTTTTTCTGGTCCATTAATAAAAAGATACAAAGAAAACAAATTTTAGGAGGGAACTGCCACAAATAAATGTCAGAAATGACACCCATATAATATTTCAGAAACAATAAGAGTTGAGACAGATTGAATTTTTTAACGATCTTCCTTGAAGGGTATTGTGTGTTTCTCTGCAGCAGGAAGTCTCATGCTGTACAGTTTTCCCCTTCAGGAGCCAAGGTTAATTGAATAGCAGAGATAATATATTGTCATTTGCACATGGAATTAAGTCCCCCTTGCTCCCAGCAGGTTCCATACCTTCAGAAATTGTTCCAAGGTTGTCCACGAACTGGAAGAGGGGCTATTTTTTTTTTTTTTATGTCCATTGCCCTTCTTTAGCTCCCTTCAACCACATAGTGAGGGAAGTGAAATTTGCTGGAGGAGACCATGAAAACAGTTTCATAACTTTCCACATATTTTCCCTGCATAAATACTCGGCAAATCTGGAGTGTAAATCATGCTATAGCACATTGGTCAAGTCCCATGAGTGCCACTGAAGTCAGACGAATTATGGTATTTGCTATCTCAGTTGTTACAATTTCTCGCCTTTCGTTTATTCATTGCCAGTGTCTGGATTTACGTCAGAGGGGGAAAATAGGAGTTTCGCTAGCTAAAGTTAACCCCTTATTGCAGGAACGGTAACATCATGTTTTCCAGCAGCAATTTACAAGGATATACCCATTAACATTGCTCAGTAACAATGCAGTCAAGAAAATTTCCAGACGTGAGCAGGAGAGATTATTCTCTGTGGAAACAGCAACTGGAAACTCCAATGCCAAACCTTTGTTTTATGGATGTGAAAAAAATATTGAAGTAATTAAAAAAAAAAGTTTTACAAGACCTATCTAAAAGTGCTGTGACATGAATGCTGGATGGCTACTGCTGAGCGAGTCTGCCTGGCTGTACGAAGTGTTTACTATTTGCATATTACCTCCAGAATAAACTAAATTATTAATGTCGAACAACACTGAAAGGCTCTTTGCTTTTACCAAGTCTCTGACTCCCTGATATAAGGCTACTTCTTTCAAGGCAATGTCGGGTGATACAGTAAAGGATCCATTTCCACTCGGTAGAGCCTGTTATGCACAATGTTGGCCCCCGTATGGACCAACCAAGCATCTGTTACATGTATCCTGAATTGTCTAATGGAGATCCACCTTGTAAACGCAAGTCCCCTTTGGCTGCCAGAGCCTGCACACACAACCAGAGGGCCATGGCCTTTGTCCTCTGCCTTGCAAAGGCACCTGTTGTCATGGTCCGTGCGTCTTATGCCCATAACACCAAAGTTCGTTTATAATGCCTCCTTCAGACACAGAAAAACGCATCATTTGCACAGTGAAGTTACAGGAGCTAAACGGAAGCCGCTCACGTGTGGAGAATATGTACTTTGTTTCTGCAATGTTTCTAAAACAGAATAGGCCTCTTACCTATTGTTCTTCGGAGATCTTCACACAGGCTAATGTGAGGGAATTTCAAGATTTCCTTCCACTTTTTGCTTTTGCCTTTGCGCTTTCCTCCACCCCCTGCAGAAGAAGGAGAAGAGATGTCAGGATTATAATCTTTTTCAGTGCCATGCCCAATCCACACCTGGGCTGTCCTCTCACTCAGACCTGTTAGCACAGTCACAGCCCCCATAAACACCTTTTGAGTATCGCAGCTCTGTAAGAGCGGCAGTCAGAGTCAGTGTTGTGTTAGAAAAAGGCCCAGGCTACACTGATATTTGAAAATTGTATTGGCAGAGATAGGTCAAGGAGGCAATGTTTGGATCCAGACCTGGATTACTGAAGCCTAGAGTTCAGTCTGAGCCCCAGACAAGACCAACAAGTTTGAGAGTGCTGAACTGAGCTGTTCTCGTGGCATTTCAACCCAAAGTGAATTCATAACAATCAGACATTCGTCTGAAGTTTCCACCACCTTAGACTTCATCTGAGGCACATCTGAATAACAGGCCCCTTCCGGTTTTGAATCTGACCCAAGCCCCATATCTAAGGAAGGCTTGGATCTGGAGGTCAAAATTCAACACCTCCTGTCCCCCACCACATACAGCCATAAACTCAAAGTGGCATTGCCTTTAGGAGTTACACTCATGGATCACTGCTTACTGCGTAGGGTTAGTATTCATTTTAAAGAAAAAAAAAAGAAACAAGAAAAAATTCAGTCAATTCACCCAAGTATACAAAGCAGAGATTCTTTTCTTATCTTTTTTGTCTTTCTTTCCTTTGCTCCTCCCCTCACCCCCCTCACCTTTCCTTTGGGCCCAATTGTTCTCATTGCAAAAAATAAAGAGGTAGTTTGGAATTAATCTGAAGCCTGTATTGCTGCTAAATACCATTTTAAAGTGTCGACTGCAAGACAATAACAATAAATGTTTTCATCAGAGGGTCTCAAAAGTGAGCGACAACCGTTTATATAGAAAATAATACAATATTTTTTCATACATCACTTCATCACAAAAAAATAGATCCCCACTGAGGATGAAGAGCCAGGACTCTGCGGGCGAGTGTGGGCTGTTTGTGGCACTCCCCACACTGAGCTGCCTGAAATCTGGGAAGTTCCTAAAGCCCTGAGCCCATGGGGTACAAGTTGCTCAGAATTCTGCCTCTGCAGCCCCAGCCGGAGTCAAAGTACCATGGGTCTATGCAGGCTGCCGCCTCTGCTCCCACTGAGACCAGTCTTGGGTGAGTTACTAAAGCCTTCCGAGCACTGCTGCTAAAGCTCCAGGTTGAACGAAATCACCCAAGGTTTCTCTACTCCGGGAGCTGAGACAAATTAAGGAAAGCTGTGACGTTAATCCCCTCCTGTGTGGATGCTCTCATTCAGAAGTAGAGAGACCTTTGTTCACTGAAAGACCACTTTGCTTCTGAATGAGTGCATCCACACGGGGATTAAATGCACTATGTGCTTTAACTTCACGGCTTTAGTTAATTCGCCTTAATTTGCCTGAATGTCCCCGTGCAGACAAGCCCCAGGGGTGAGCGTGGGCCACTATCTCTCCCACATCCCCACCAGAGACCTGCCCCCCAAATCACCTTTACGGACTCCACTGCTGGCATCCCTGCCTTCTCTGAACAATCTCTCTCGTGAGCATGTTTAACAATGTCTCCTCCCACCTCTCTAGTTTCTGTGCTCCCCTCCCCTTTTCATCTCTTTTTCCCCACAGCTCCACCTAATTACATCCTCCTCCTGCCTTCCCTCCACCTCTTGCCTTCCTACATTCCCCGCTCACCTTGCTTTTCAGTTTTGACACAGTAGTAACAATACCTGATCCTCCTGAGCATTCTCTACACTACAGATTCCACCAACGGACCTGCACTGGAATGATGTCTACAATCAGATTTTTTTGAATCCAAGATCTGAGGACAAAGAATGCATGGGCTGGGGAAACAGAGTCCTACCAGAATTTAGGGCAAGGCAAAATGGCAATTGTGCCATCTGTCCAGGAATCAATCAGATGAGGTTTTGGACAATCAGTACCCAAATGATTTTAGGTCACATTCTCTCTTAGGCGCTAAGAGTCTTCTCTAGAGCATCTTTAGTAGAGCTCTGCTTCTTACTGGGATCTCCAGAGGTTGTAGGACCTATGGGCTCACTCATTTCAGTGCAGGGAAACATAATGAAGCCAAATGTGCTGTAATTATTGTCTTGTAGTGTAATGCTAAATAATTTCTCACATCTAGACTAGCTCAGTCTACTGAGGGTATTTTAATACTGGCTCTCTTTTTCTTTCTCTGTCCCGGCATTTTTAATTCTAACTTTTCTCTCTCTCTTTTTCACCTTCTTCTTTCCCCATGATTACACCCCACCACAGGAAACAACGGGTGTAAAAAAAAAAAAGGTGTAAATAAAAGTTTCCACCTCAGCAATAACAAAGGGTATAGGAATGTGATGAGGAGGGTTTCACTCTCATTACAGTTCCTGCCACATGTCTATCCCAATTAGACAGGCTGTGCAATCACGGAGAATGAATATTCTTCTAAATCTGAAACCCCAGCTGTTTTTTCTGAGATTTCCCCCAGTGCTGTATTTATTGTGATTCAGTCTCTGCACACAAAATCTGATTCACATAATTCTACTTTAGATGCCATGACACGTCGAGTGACTAATTCAGAGCCAAGTTCATTGTTAGTGAGCTGGGAGAGACGCAATCGTAGATTGAGAGTATGGTGGATACTACATGATTTTGCTGACTAAATAAGGGGTGTTGATTCAACAGGTAACAGAATATTACATGGGAAGCTTGAAAACTTTGGAAGTTTTGCAAAAATCATGGAGTATTTGGGGCACTTCTGATCATGTAAATACAACCTTTCCACAATATGGGATAGAGGGGAGTTCTTTCTGAATCATGACTAACTCACTTCTCTATTCTCTTGCCTCTGTGACTAATGGCTTTGTCGTTTAAGGGCTTGGTACGCCCACATCTTGAATACCATGTGTAGATCTGGTTGCCCCATCTCAAAAAAGATATATTGGAATTGGAAGAGGCACAGAAAAGGGCAACAAAAATTAGTAGGGTATGGAACAACTTCCATATGAGGAGAGATTAACAAGACTGACTTTTCAGCTTGGAAAAGAGACGACTAAGGGGGAATATGATAGAGGTCTATAAAATCATGACTAGAGTGGAGAAAGTATCTAAGGAAGTGTTGTTTACTCCTTCTCATAACACAAGAGCTAGGGGTCACCAAATGAAATCAATAGGCATCAGGTTTAAAACAAACAAAAGGAAGTATTTCTTCACACAAAGCACAGTCAACCTGTGGAACTCTTTGTCAGAGGATGCTGTGAAGGCCAAGACTATAACAGGGTTAAAAAAAAAAAAAAAACTTGATAAGTTCATGGAGGATAGGTCCACCAATGGCTATTAGTCAGATGGGCAGGGATGGTGTCCCTAGCCTCTGTTTGCAAGAAGTTGAGAATGGGCGACAGGGGATGGATCACTTGATGATTACCTGTTCTGTTCATTGCCTCTGAAGCACCTGGCATTGACCATTGTTGGAAGACAGAATACTAGGCAAGATGGACCTTTGGTCTGACCCAGTGTGGCCGTTGTTATGTTCTTGCCTTAAATTAGACTTTAAACTCTTTATTGATAGGAATTTAGTTATTGTAATACTCTCCTTTCTACCCTTCTTTCTCAGCTCTTCCCTCTCCAGTCCATCCAAAAGGCTGTTGCTAAAGAAATGTTCATTTTCTATCACTCTAACCATGTCCTCCTAGAGTCACTTCATTTGTTTGTCCCTGGTGCTTGCATATCTCCCATTTCCTGCCTGCTAAACATCTTCTCTCTCTTCCTCTTCAGACCCCATTGCAAAAATCACTTATTCCAGGAATGTTTTCCTCCTTCTAACCACTGATAATTTTGATTTCACTCTCTTCCCTGAACAACTGCCTCATGCCTGGTCTTGTGTTTGTTTGCCTTGTTTACTGTAGATTGTAAACTTTTGAGTGTCCAACTCTATGATGGTATATCTCCATGGGAATTTATTGCACTATATAAATATTTATTAGCTAGTTGTGGGGGCAGATCCTTAGGTGGAGTAAACAATGGAGCTATGATAAAATACACCAGATACACCACTGAGAACAAATGGGCCAAACATTTTAGGATCAATCATTCTTTTTTTAAAGTCATCTTCACAGAAATTCTCAAGATGTGCTTTCAACTGTAGCAGCACAAATCAGTGCAGTACATTATAAAGCAACTCTCCACCTGAAATATCAGTTTCAATATTGTGTTGGGGGGGAACCTGACCATGATGGGGCAGAAGGACTTTTAAAATGCATTTGATTTAAAATATATATTGCTACAGACAAAATGGATGATGCATTTTTGACATTAATTTGCATCACAATCTGGGAAGGGCTTCTAGGTCCCTAGTTACAACTGTGACTGATGCACGGTATAGCCAGTGAGTTCTTTTCTCTTCTGTGCCCATCCTATAAAAAGCAGCAGCCTCCTCTGATGAATGATTTGCTCTTAGCTAAATGCAACGTGGTGTTACTATTTTGCCTGTGACGTCTTTATGTTAAAGATGCTGATCAACTGCTTTAATCTACCTGACCTTTCGGCTCTCAGCCTCTCTCATGGAGCCAGCAGCACTTGCTGGCTCCAAATGTAATTCTAGGGTGTTTGAAGGACATAATGCACTGAGACAGCTGAGACAGGGTAAATTGTCTGGCAGAGTTAAAAGCTAAAAGGGAAGGTTTCTCTGAATAGTTTGGTAATTGTGCAGGTTGCACAAGTAAAGGCTTTTCACTTGCCTTGATTCCTGTCTTTACGCTGTCTACTCAGGCCAGGACGATCTGCAATCTTCAAGGCAGCTTTTCTTAGCAAAACCTGACAAACCTGCTGTGTTTTATATGCTAGTTTTATCATGAGGGTGTGGGGTGGCTGATTTGAAACCTCAGTTTGATGATGGCAATACAAGGTGAAATGCCAATAACAGTGTGAAATTTCAGTGCTGTTACTGGGCATTCACGTAATGACCGGCATACCGAGGAGTGAAGCTAATTTTTCATTATGCCATCCAGTCCTACAGGCAAAAGTATTTTCTCTGTGCAAAAGTTACTGAAAAAATACATGGCCTTTTTAGTGTCAGATATTCAGATCCCTTATGGCAAATCTACCTCTTTTCTCTGTATGTATGTTAAATAAAAACATACATACAAAACATTTAGGACTAGGAACTGCCCTTAATCCCACCTGGCTAATTATATGGTCCCCATCACTGTAATACATGGACGTTTACCATCACAGCCCCCAGAAGATATATCTAGTGCAGCAGAGGGGATATTGTCTCCATGCCCATTTAATCATTGGCCTTTCTTCCGTCACTGCCAATTGGGGTACTACCAGTGATGTAGACACCTTTCAACTTGGCAACAGACTGGACTGAGGCAACCAACTTGTTTCACATGAGCTGCTGAACAGCCACTACATAGCAACGATTTCTTGTTGTGACAGAGATGGGTTGGTTTGAACCAGCGGCCTAGCAGATTTTATCTATTTTGAAATAATGAATAAATAGACCAAAAAGACTGAACTTTGGGTGGTATTGTGGTCTGATTTGTTAAGACCTGATGATTTATTCCATCAGGGTGTAAATATTTACTTAGTACACTTTATATATACTCATTTGTATTTCATAGAATCACAGAAGATTAGGGTTGGAAGAGTCCTCAGGAGGTCATCTAGCCCAACCCCCCTCAAAGCAGGACCAACACCAACTATAGCATCCCAGCCAGGGCTTTGTCAAGCCAGACCTTAAAAACCTCTAAGGAAGGAGATACCACCACCTCCCTAGGTAACCCATTCCAGTGCTTCACGACCCTCCTAGTGAAATAGTTTTTCCTAATATCCAACCTAGACCTCCCCCACTGCAACTTGAGATCATTGCTCCTTGTTTGGTTTGACCTCTCCAGTGTACTCTCACACTGGAGGGGGGTGGGGTGGGGTTCAGGAACAACTCTGGGCCTGGGAGGCCCCAGCCTGGCAGGCATATGGGCATGCTGCAGTGGGAGGAGGGACTTAAAAAGGAGGTGCTGCGGCCCAGCAGGAGGGCAGGTGGAAAGAGACAGACAGGCACTCGCTGTTGCGGAAGGACTATGTTAGGAGGATATCCCCAGGAGGAGGGCTGCTCCATGAAGCCAGGAGTCTCTAGCCTCCAGAGGCCCATAGGCTGGGTTGCAAGAACCACAAGCCACAACATACCCGAAGCAGGGACAGAGCGGTAGAAAGAGACCCAGGGAGAGTTAGCTGGACTGCAGGCAGAGGTGCTGGAACTAGGGGTGCTGCCGCACTCCCCGGCTTGAAGTGGTTTCCATCATATACAGGGTTTACCGTTTGATTCAATGGCTCTCAGCATCCCCACTATGCAAGTTGTTCCAGCACCCCTGACTGCAGGTAGTGGGTGCCCAAGGGAGCCCTGGGTTGGAACCCAGTGAAGTGGGAGGGCCTAGGTTTCCCCATCACTAGATGGGGCTGCCGCCACAGACTCTAACCACTAGGCAGGGGCTCACTCATTCACAGCACCATATAAGAATCTCTCTGAAGAGCTGAATATGGTGCCTACTCAGCTGCAATTAAACAACACACATTTAAAATACAAAACATTAAAGAACAACCTGCCCAAGTAGACACCAACTGAAACCCTCAAAGGCTCTGGCAAACCTGCCCTCAGGCAAACCACACACTCCAGTTAACACACTCTACGGGGGGGGAAAAAATTATTCAGAACAACTTAATGGCCCCAAAAGTGGCGAAAGAAATTGGCTGCAATGAATGGACCTCAAATATGGATTAAAAGCAGCCAATGAGGGATTCAGACTGACTTCATGTGGCAGAGAGTTCCACAGCTCAGGTCCCCCCACAAAGCAAGCTCTGCTGCTGAGCTGATCATGAACAACACTAAAAATTCAGGACCTGTGAGGAAGCAGAGAAACTGCTGTCTGGCATAGCAGGGATTAAAGAAACCTTTGGGTTTAGCTAGCCCGGCCCCACTATACCTGCAGCCAATGCCAGGCCTGGAGTGGGGAGAAAAGAAGGGAGCCTGGCTCAGTTTGGGGCTGACTGGCAAGGAGGCCCAAAGGGACAGATCAGCAACCTGCCAGCCAGCACAGCCTCTTGAGGCAAGTAAGGGCTACCCTGCCAAGAGGAACCTGCAAATAAGCCTCAGGTGTGGGGCAACTGGACTACTGGGGTCATGCCCTAAACCAAAGAGACTTGAAGGAAATAGCCTAGGGAAGAAGGTCTCAACAACCCCCACCATCACCACCAGGAGGGAGACCCATTATCCCGGTATAGGGGTTGACCTACACAGGGCCCTGGGCTGAGACCCAGTGGAGAGGGAGGGTCTGGGTCTCCCTACCACCCCTCGTGGCCTTACAGAGTGAAAAACAAGCGATCTAGCCACTAGGCTGCAAGGCCACACAAGACCCTATCACGGGACCTGATTCTCATTTATACTTGGGTTCCTTAACTCTGGCAAGGAAAAGAGGCCTTAAAGTTGGAGTAAATGTAGGTTACATTATGGCCACTTTTGGTGCTGGAGTGGTGTCAAGGGCCTTTAGTGTAAATGAAAATCAAGCCCCAGGAGTCAATCTGCTATGGCTGATCAGACTTGTGGGCAAGAGAAATAGTTGAGTGGCAGTCACTCAAGTAAAGTGGTTGTTATTAAAGAGTCATCTTTTACCCAGAGTTTCCATGCTGTGGTATCTAAGACACCAGTTATTTCTTTTCTAGATATAGGGATTTTTTTTGTGGGTAAATGTTTAGTTTTTAACAGTGACTACTGTGGGCCAGAGTTATGAAGTGTTTTAAATAACAGTAGTAAGATTGTGATGTGTCTTTTGGTCCTCTAACAGCCAGTGTAGATGATGGAGAGCCACCATAAAACAACTGTAAGCGCCTAGACTCCAATTAGGATGTTATTCATGAAATTCACACCTCTCTGGGTCTGGAGGACTGAACGTGAATTGCATCTGCCATTAATTCTCAAATAAACAGTGATCGGATGCTTTCCAAACTGAAGCTGTCAAGCATGTATATCTATAGCAACATGCAGATGGATTTGTGTGCAAATGTGCCGTGATATTCACAAACACATTAACAAAATCTTGGACTAGTCTGAGAGCCACGCTCAGCAAAAAGAGATCTGCAGAAGCCCCTGATAGATCGTGGCTCTGGCTTTTGCATTTTGATATATGATGGTAACTACAGAATTTGATTCTCTTTGGAGAGCGTATTTTGGGCTTTTGATAGTATTTCATAAGTCACGGACACTAACTTTCTTCGTTGTATTGGGAGTAGTAAATTAGGGGATTCTTTTGGAGATTCCCAATGATTCTATAAGGTTTTCCAAACACAGATTAACTTTGGGGATCCCCTAATATGTTGTATGGCTAAAATAAGCTTCCTGTTGATGCCAGTGGGTTTCGGATCAGGCCCTTATTGAGAGACAGGATCTGCCTCGAAGCCTCAACAATTTTTCTACCCCTACAGGTGGCCTCACCAGATCAGAGGTTGATTAAAACTGGTTGGAAACCAGAAATTCTATTGCATGGGAAATACTGGCATTTCCAAACTTGTTTCCATTCTGAATCACAACAAAAAAGTTGACATTTCATAAATTTTTGCGGAACAGAAATGTCACAAAATTTAGATTTGGGAATAATGAAATATTTTCTTTTGATAATGTAAAATCATTTCATTTCAAGAAGGTGAAATGTCCCATTTCTCTACTGTTGAAACATACAATATAGAATATTAAATATTAAAATTATTCTAATATAATTCAATAGCAAAAACACCACAAGAAAAAATTATTTGTTTTCAGCAGTTTTCCCTCAAAATATCATCAAAATCAACATGTTCCTGCAAAAATGTTTTGATTTCAACGAACCTGTGTTTTCTGACAGAAAACTGTTCCATTTAAAATATTCTGACTAGTTCTAGTTTTGATACATTTGCTGGGCAGCATAGTGGAAGCCTTAGTTGTGTCTGTTTTGAGTGTGTGGGGAGGAGAAACTGGTCTCAGTTCTTCAGGGCTGGCAACTTTCTCCAGCATTAAAATCATATGAAAAGTAAAGGACTCAAAGAATGTTCTCCCTGGACCTACACCCAATTTCCTACTTTCACCACCACTTCCTTTAACCTAAATGACTTGCACAACTGGAATATATATTGAACATAAAGGTCCAGCTTCCTCTTCCTAACAGTTCTCCAAAGAGTGAGCACAACCTTGGTTTCCACACAGCTTGCTTGTAAAGGGCTTGATAACATCTCTTCAGGAAGGAACCATTTTTTACAACAGCTTTTTCAATTTACAACCTGCCTTATAAATGTATTACCCTGTTTTAGTAATGCATCCAAAGCTGCTGGCTACAGTTTAAGAACTTGATCCTGAAAATACTTCAGCAGGTGAGTGACTTCACTCAGGTATGCACGGAACTGTTGTGACACAACTCACATGAATAAAGGCATTCACGTGCTTAAGTGTTTGCCGGGCTAGCCTTGACATCCAGAATTCCCAGGAGAGCTCTGGTCCCATTTAGACACCAAAAAGAAGTGGCTAGATTTTTGAATGTGCTCAGCACATTGGGTGCAAAACGCTCTTGGAAATCTGGCTTTTCAGGTCACAATGGGATCTGTGGGGGACAGAGCGCTTGTGAAAATGAGGAGGTTACTCACCCTGTGCAGTGACTGACGTTCTTCGAGATGAGTGTCCCTGTGGGTGCTCCACTACAGGTGTTGGTGCGTCCCTGCGCCTTCGCCCGGAGATTTTTGCAGCAGTACTCATAGCGGCCACGCATGCTCAGAATCTGCCCCCCCCCCCGCTGTGACTCTAGGGTAATAGAACGCATGCGTGGCCGGTCTCCTCAGTTCCTTCTCTACCACGGAGGCCCCCCAACTCCGAAGTAGAGGGGAGGAGGGTGGGTAGTGGAGCACCCACAGGGACACTCATCTCGAAGAACGTCAGTCACTGCACAGGGTGAGTAACCTCCTCTTCTTCTTCGAGAGATGTCCCTGTGGGTGCTCCACTACAGGTGACTTAAAAGCAGTGTATCTTAAGGAGGTAGGGACTTCGGATCTGGTAGGAACGCCATCGAGAGTACCGCCCTGCCCAAGCGTATGTCAGATAAAGGGCCTTGAATAAGGGCATAGTGTTTAACAAAAGTATGGTCAGATGACCAGGTGGCTGCTTTACAAATGTCAGCCAAGGGAACTTTGCGTAAGAACGCGATGGAGGCAGCCAGAGATCTAGTGGAGTGTGTTCTAATGCCATCTGGAGGTGCAACCCCTTTCATCTGATAGCACAGTCGGATACACTGGGAGATCCAGTTCGAGAGTCTCTGGGTAGAAATAGGCATGCCCTTGGAGCGCTCTGCAACAGAGACAAAAAGTCTAGAAGAGGTTCTAAAGGGTTTGGTTCTATCCAAGTAGAATGACAAGGCTCTGCAAACATCTAGTGTATGCATTGAGGCTTCAAAGGAGTTTGCATGTGGTTTTGGGAAAAAAGTCGGGAGGTGTATGGGTTCATTAATATGGAATGATGAGTGTACCTTTGGAAGAAATTTGGGATGCAATCTGAGGGTAACCTTGTCTTTAAAAAATATCGTATATGGTGGATGAGCCATGAGAGCTGCTATCTCTCCTGCCCGTCTGGCAGAAGTAATTGCCACTAGAAACGCTGTTTTCATGGAGAGGTGTAAAAGGGAGCACGTGGCTAGGGGTTCGAAGGGTTGCTGAGTTAGGGCAGACAGTACCAGATGAAGGTCCCAGGGGGTGGTCGGTTGTTTAATGTCTGGATATAAGGTTTGTAGGCCCTTGAGGAAACGCTTCGTAGTAGCGTGAGCAAAGACAGACGTATCATCAATTTTGTCGTGGAAAGTCGTAATAGCAGCTAAATGGACCCTGATGGAGCTGAAAGAAAGGCCGGATCGCTTAAGGCCCAAGAGATAGTCCAATATAAACGGAAGAGGTACCGAGGTAGGAGAAAGATGTTTGGCAGAACACCAATGTGTGAATCGTTTCCACTTTTGAAGATAGCAGAACGCTCTCTACTCGCAAGACCTATGTAGGAGTACCTCCTGAACTTGTTCGGAGCAATCTAATTCGCGTTGGGAGAACCACGTAGGAACCAGGCCTTGAGGTGAAGCATGGACAGGTTGGGGTGGAGAAAACGACTGTGCTGCTGAGATAGAAGGTTCGGAATAAGCGGCAGGGAGATTGGTGGTTGGATTGACATTCTGGTGAGGAAGGGAAACCATGGTTGTCTGGGCCACGATGGGGCAATGAGGATCACCTTGGCTCGATCCGTTCGTATTTTTATCAGAACCCTGTTGAGAACTGGTATCGGGGGAAACGCATAGAATAGGTTTCGGTGCCATGAGATCATGAATGCGTCCCCCAGGGAATGTTTGCCCAGTCCTGCTCTGGAGCAGAAATTGAGACATTTCTTGTTCTTTGCAGTTGCAAAGAGGTCTATTGTTGGGTAACCCCAGATGCTGAATACCTCGTGAATGGTTTTGTCGTCTATCTCCCACTCGTGGTCCCATGGGAAGCGTCTGCTCAGTTCGTCCGCTGTGGTGTTCATGATCCCGGGAAGATAAGCAGCTGATACCCGGATGTTGTTCACAATGCACCAATTCCAGAGCTTCATAGCCTCTGTGCACAGCGAATGGGAACGAGCTCCGCCCTGCCTGTTTACGTAAAACATGCAAGCAATGTTGTCCGTCATTATGCGTACGTGATGATGTTTGATTAGTGGCAGGAAGTGACGGCACGCGTTGCGAATGGCTCGAAGTTCTAGTACATTTATGTGCAGGGAGGTCTCGGTTGGTGACCATAGTCCCTGTACTGTGTGATGAGACATATGTGCACCCCACCCTGTCATAGATGCATCGGTGGTCAGAATGCGTGATGGAGCCTGTTGAAGAAACGGGACTCCAGAACAAAGGTTGGAGTGGACAGTCCACCAACGTAGGGAGTCTTTGACTGGAGTAGGCAGGGAGAGAGTCTTGTTTAAAGAATGCATATTCGGTTTGTAAACCGTTGCCAGCCACGCTTGGAAGCACCTCATGTGTAGGCGTGCATTCTGGACGACAAAAGTGCACGAGGCCATGTGACCTAGTAGTTGCAGGCAGTCTCGGGCAGTTACCTGAGGGCTGTTGCGAATAGTTGTGGTCAGTTGTTTTATGGAATTGTAGCGATCGGGTGGGAGCGATGCTAGCCCGGTCCGAGAGTCGAGGTCTGCGCCTATGAACTGAAGGTGCTGGGTGGGGCGTAATGTGGATTTGTCTCTGTTTATTTGTAGGCTGAGAGAAAGAAAGCACTCGACTGTGAGTCGTGTGAACCGGAGCGCCTCGTCGAATGTTGAAGCTTTGAGGAGGCAATCGTCGAGGTACGGAAATATGATTACCCCTTGTCTCCTGAGGTGAGCAGTGACTACAGCTAGAAGTTTGGAAAAAGCACGGGGGGCTGTAGATAGTCCGAAGGGGAGTACCCTGTATTGGAAATGTGTGGAACCAAGGGTAAATCGGAGGAAACGTCTGTGGGCCGGATGTATAGTGACGTGGAAATAGGCATCTTGTAGGTCGAGGGCAGAAAACCAGTCGCCCTGCTCCAGCGCTGGGATTATGGTATTGAGGGTCACCATCTTGAACTTTTGCTTTTTGATGAATCTGTTGAGCCGCCTGAGATCGAGGATTGGTCGCCATCCCCCATTTTTCTTCTCCGTTAAGAAATAATGGGAGTAAAAACCCTTCCCTCAGTGTCGCTCTGGCATGATTTCTACTGCTCCCAGATGAAGGAGATGTTGCACTTCTTGGAGGAGTAGCTGCTCGTGAGAAGGGTCCCTGAAGAGGGACGGGGAGGGTGGGTGGGTGGGAGGTAAGGAGAGGAAGGGGATGACGTATCCAATTGTAACTACCTCTAAGACCCACTTGTCGGAGGTAATCTTCCTCCATTGTTGGAAAAAAGGTCGTAGGCGGTGTCCAAAGATTGGTGTGCCGGCTGAAGTGAGGGCATTGCTTTCTAAACCCTCGACCAAGTTTTCAAATCTGCCTATTAGCTGGTGGGGGTTGAGGCGCCCCTGTAGAGTTTGGGCGACGTCGCTGGAATCTTGGTCGTGGACGTTGCGGCTGTTGCTGTTCCTGCGGTCTATGGGAAGGTTGTGTAAATGCGGGATAACGTGGCCGGTGGTATGGTTGGTATCGATATTGCCGTCTTCTTGCCGTAGGTGTCTGGAGACCTAAAGACCGGAGGGTTGTTCTGGAGTCTTTCATTGAATGAAGCACTTCATTCGTGTTAGAAGCAAAGAGTTTGTCACCGTCGAAGGGAAGATCTTCAATTGTGTTCTGAACTTCGCGAGGAAAAAAGGAAGAGGAGAGCCATGAGCCCCGTCGCATGACTATCGCCGTAGCGGTAGATCTTGCCGCTGTGTTGGCTACATCGAGGGATGCTTGGAGAGCGGTGCGTGAAATGGCTTGGCCCTCAGAAACTATAGCTCTGAACTGTTGTTTTCTTTGTTCTGGAATGTCATCAATAAAGTCCATTAACTTATTATAGTTTTTATGGTCATATTTTGCCAGGACTGCAGTATAATTAGCTATGCGAAATTGGAGGGTGGAGGATGCATAGACCTTGCGACCAAACAGGTCCAGTCGTTTGCTATCCTTGTTAGGTGGGGCAGAACGAGAATACTGTTGTCTAGCCCTCTGGTTCGCAGCGTCTACTACCAATGAGTTTGGTGCTGGGTGGGTAAAAAGAAATTCAGAGTCCTTTGGAGAAATAAAATACTTCTTGTCCGCTTGCTTGCAGGTAGGTAGGCTTGTCGCTGGAGTCTGCCAAATGGACTTAGCGGGTTCTAAAAGGGCTGCGTTAATTGGAAGTGCCACTCTGGAGGAAGAAGGGGGCTGTAGGATGTTCGTTAGCTCATGCTGTTGTTCGGGAACCACTTCCAGGTTAATGTTCAGGTCACTAGCAACTCTCTTAAAGAGGTCCTGGAATTTTGTATATTCATCAGAGGGAGTGGGAGGAAGGGGAAGTAATGCTTCCTCCGGTGCTAACTCCGGATCTGTTGGACCAGGAGAAGGGCTAGGTTTATCCTGGGAACGTGGCTGTGTTGCCAGGCGTCTCGTGTCACTAGCATATGCATTAGGAGACGGCACTGGATCAGTGTTGCGCCTGGTCGAATGGCTACGGGGCATGTGTTCCCGAGGGTATGATGTCCATGGTGTCCAGTATTGCCATGGTGGCGGGTAGGGCATAGGTGGTGCCATCCAGGGGTTCATCCCCCAAGGGGCAGGGTCCTGAGAGTGGGATGAGGTAGTATTTCCATAGCCCTTATTGCTCTGGGTCCGGGGCTGGGAGTCAAGATATGGGGAAAAAACTCCCTGTGGATCTGCTTCCTCCTCACTGGAGGAAAACTGCTCAGATCCTGACTCAGGCATCGAAACAGAATATGCCTTCATGAGCGGAGACTGCAAGGTAGGTGATACTAGCAGATCAGCTGTCTGGGTAAAAGGAGTGAAAGCAGCTCCTGCGGGAGATGAAAGCCGAGCCGATAGAGGCTGCTGCACAAGAGCATTCCTGCGATCGGGGCTTCTGGCTGTGATCTGTGTGTCAGAATGCCCCGCAGGCGTCGGTGCCGCGGTCGGTGCCGGGCGAGAAATGTCGGGCTGCCTCGGGTGAGGCGTGCTGTGGAATGTCGGCACCGTCTCATTCGCGGTGCCGAACGGTGCCGTCACTGAGGCAGGCAACTGGAAGCCTGATGCCTCGGCACCGGAGCTTCTCGGCGGCGCTGAAGCCTCAGGCGGCTTTTGCGCTGTTCCGGAGGAGCCTGGCTCATGAAAATTGCTGAGGCGAGGAATCACAGGCAGAGAGATCGTTGATCTGCCTGGAGAAACTTTATGCCTCATAGTCTTGCTCGGTGAGGAAAGGTGCCCCTTTTTCGTAGACTTCTTGAGCTTTTTTGAGGGGGGGGCGCTGTGTCGGGTAGCGGAGCCGGCTTCAATGCCTGGGTCTGAAACTGACCCGATAGATTTTTGAAGCAGGAGCAGTTTGAGTTTAAGCTCCCTGTCTTTCCGTGCCCTGGAGCTGAGTTTACAGCAGTGGGCACATTTTTGGGGAATGTGAGCTTCCCCCAAACATTTTATACACTTTGAGCGCCCGTCCGATGACGGGATAGCTTCCTTACAAATAGCACAGCGCTTGAAACCGGTGGAGCCCGGCATAGCCGCGGCTGACAGGAAATTTTTTTTTTTTTTTTTTTTTTTTTTTTTTAAGATAAACTGGGTAAGTAACTATTTTAACAGAGAAAACTGACAGAAAAACTGGTTTCTAAAGGATAATTAAGGCAATAGTGAAGGATTCTCTAATGAGTCTGCTGAGCTCCGTCTCAGGCCGGGGACGGTTGAGAAGGAACTGAGGAGACCGGCCACGCATGCGTTCTATTACCCTAGAGTCACAGCGGGGGGGGGGGCAGATTCTGAGCATGCGTGGCCGCTATGAGTACTGCTGCAAAAATCTCCGGGCGAAGGCGCAGGGACGCACCAACACCTGTAGTGGAGCACCCACAGGGACATCTCTCGAAGAAGAACTGGCCCTTGTGCAGATACCCAAATAGGAGTTCAGCTCTCTTGAAAAACTGGGCCCCACTGGTAGATGCTGAGCACTTGAAAATTTAGCCCTGAACTCTAGAAACTCTGGGCTCCCATGTGCATGTCAGAAAGAGCTGTGTGGGCTTTTTCTCCTGCAGAAATCTGTCATGCATGGTCTCCAAAAATAACTTAGGTTCCCATTTTGTCCTTGTCCATGTGATATTTGTTTTTTACTGAGGGTATTTCTGAGCCATGGAGATCAGACCCAAATCCAAAGTTTCCCACAGTGTGGGAGGAGGTTCCATTTAGGAACAATCCCGCCTTTAACCAATTGCTTCAAAATTAATTTCCTATCAACTTGATTATGGGGTGGGGAGGTTCTGAGGGGAGAGAAAAAGCCTTTTAATAAATGTGATGAAAAGTTAATGATCTGGGACAGAAAATATCCTGCCTAATCTGACTGATTATTAGTTCCAGCTAATTGCTGGGAGCCTGCAGATATTCTGATAAGTACCCCAGAAATCCAGCTGTTATTTGTTCATAAACAAACAACAACATGTGCATTACTTATTTCAGAGTCAGGAAAACAGCAAGAAAGAACCAATGTAAAGTCTCCATGAAGGTGGCATCAGAGTGACTCTCTCAAGCTGCAAGTTCCTCCATCTTGAATCCCCTCATAGCCCTGCTTCTTAGCACACAGAGAGGCAGATTCTAAACATTTAAAGAAGCAGGACACCCAATCATAACTATACAGAGCCTGATTCCCGGTTATCTTACAGCTCTTTTTTCACCATCTCTGGCAGCACAAAGATGGTGTAAAGTAACTTCCCAGGGCCTGCAGGGAATATCCTTGCCATTGCATCCCCCATCTCCCGCAACAGGCCTCAGCATATGTGATGCTCCAGCATGGGATAGGCATGTATGAGAAAGTGGGTGTTGTGGGAGTGAGACAGAGTGGCTGGTGCATTCTTATGCTGTGGTGTGTCTGCACCACTGCAGTGGTCCACAGGAGCCACTGTATCCGTTGCATAGTGCCAGGCCTAGAATTGTCCCTGCTCTGGTGCTGGGATAAATCCCCCTGATACTCCACAGAAGGCTTATGCAAACTATGTAAGCCTCTTGGGACTACAAACTTGGGCTGAGAGTCTTATGAGAATGAGTTAACTTGCAGAATGTCCTGTACTTCCGGCTCAGAGTAGCTTCCAGAATATTCTCTTTTCAGGCCGTTCAGCACTTCCAGAGCCAACCAGAAATGCAAATAACCCACCATTCTAGTATCAGTAGTTTCTATTTGAGTTCAGGGCCTACCAAGCTTAGGGGTTGGGGGTAGTGTCTTATTGTTCAAAATCCCCTGCCCATTGCTAATCACTGATCTCTGATACACATTTGTGTTATCTGGGGAGCAGGCTAAGAGGTGGCTGGTAGAGAACAACACAGCATTCAGCACCAGAGGTGTGGATCCCAGCTTGTTAGCCCTGTGACCACTGAAGGCTACCCATTCCTGAACTTAAAGGCGCCTTGTCAGGACACAGAAGCAGCGTGAATTGAAGAACTGGCTCCCCCTCTCTTCACATCAAAAATAGATAATTTCATTGTACATGTGTGCTGCAGAACTCTCCTGCAGAACTCCAAGTCCTTAGCCAGATTCTCACAGTAAACACTCGACAGCACTGCTGCACCCACACAGCACCCTGGCGGGGAACATTCCCATGCACAGGTCCATTTGTTCAAAGTAGGTTTCCCCCCGTCCCCAAATATGTAACTTAATTCCAAAGCCACAGGAAGAATTCACATGCAATATGCAAAGCTACGAAGAGGGGTGTCTCCATGAAAATCAGTTTGAAATGCCAGTTAAGATCAAGCATATGGAAGCTGCAGTTAATTGGCTGGCCCAGACACACCACATGCCATGCACAGTGCATTAAAGATAGGCTGGCTGGCTAGCTAGCTGGGCAAGGATGGAGTAGCTGCTGATCCGGATGGGGAGAGACATCTTTGTAAACAGAAAGGGTTGCAACATTCTGAGAACACTGCAACCCTTTGATCTCAAGTGGCACCTTGATACTAAAGGGTTAATAACACAGGCAGCAAAAACAATGTATGGGCACTCACTGGGTTGACTGGGCATTGCCCATAAGTGCCATCTCTTAATTTATTATGCAGCCTGACTTCCTTTACTACCCTCTTCTGCCTGGCAACAAGGTACCCAATAGCTCCTTTTACTGGATCGCTGCAATACACCATGCTAAATCAGAAATACTACAGCGTCGGAAACGCTGCCCTTAAAAACAATGAAGAAACTGCCCAAAAGACTACAGTAACACGATTTTATGCTGCAGAATTTAGGCTTGTTATTGTCAAAGGTTGGAGAAAAGATTGAGGTAATTTGCAAAAGCTAAGTGATTATCTATTGTAACCGATTGCAGTGCCCGCGGTTCACTTAATTCTGTCACAGCATTCTGCAGGTTGCAATTGCAAATAACGAGCAGAACGTATCCAGTTCGCTAGGATCTCGGAGTACCCCAGGCTGTATGAAAAGATCAGGCAGAGCTTTGGTAAGCGAAGTTAGTAGTAGCAATGTACTATTTTCACTCATTCATGAGTGTTTCCATAGTTACCAGTGCAGAAGGGCTCAACAAGAAAGGCTGAAAAGAAGAGAGAAAATTAGGAGGGATGGGGAAATAAATAAGAGGAGCCTTATTACAGATCAAGCTGGTCAGAGGGTTTAGCTGCTTCGTTAATGGAGTGCAACAAAGCAGTGAATAAAAAAAGATGGGATTTAATACTGTGTTGGTTATGCTTTAATTTCAGATGACGCTGGCAAGTGCTGTCTGCTCAGCCTCCCTCTCGCAAACACCCACCTGAAAAATTCGCTGCAACTAGCACCATTTTAATGAACTGAACACACAAGCCTCGTGCCAGTGATGGATTAACCCTTTTCCTATCGCTATATGGAATCATAGAAAGATAGGTCTGGCAAGGGACCTCGATGAAGTATTGCCTTCCACCCTGGACTCGCTGCACCCAAAAGGGATTTACAAACTGGGTACTGATTCCAAACTGAGCAAAACTGGCAAAGCTTCATTTATACACACAAATGCATGGGACCCAGCACCAAGTTACCAGAGATCCAGCCAATGGGAAAAACACAATGGAAACAGGAACAATTACTGAAAAATAAGAGGGTCAGGGCATCCTCCACGAGAGGGCCCCCATGCTGGAATAGATCCCCTCCATGGTCACAAATAGCCCATCCTTCAGGGCCCAGTTTGTTACCCAAGTGTTGGGGATGAGATGGGCACAGTCATCCCAGGCTGGTATTTATGGGGATGAAGAGACAATGTGGCCTAGTGGATAGGACAATGGCCTAGGAACCAGGAGACCTGGCTTCTAGCACCAGCTCTGTCACCCAGGTTCAGACATTTGGTGCATATAATTTGGCTAAGGAGCCAGTGAGGCAAGGCTACCATTATGACTGGACGCCCCTAAGACTGAATTCCCCCTAAATATATTTAAGGGGGGGTAGTGTTTACCTTTTGATTTTATTTCCAGTTGGTTATTTTCAGATTTCAGAGGCAGTGGATGCTGCTAGGTTATTTTTATGGGCTAAATCATGGCTTCGAAGACTACATGCCCAAGCACGTGAATAAACAGGAGTTACACCCTTGCACAAGCTACCCAGACCTTGTGTCCCAGTGCAGAGGCAAGCCCCTCATCCTCCCCAACTCCAGAGTAGGTGGGCAGGGAATGGGTGGCAAATGAGTGGTGCCTTTGCGCCATCCCCATGCTCCCTGGCCTGCACAAGGGATATCATTGTTTACTGCCAGGAAAGGCTAAAAGCTACTTACTACCCCATCCCAGAGCAAGGAGGCAGCAGGGAAGGAACTGGGACTCAGAGGGGCGTCTGTGTCACAATATGTCCTGGAGCTACTCCTGAGGGAAGGCAGTTCACTCATTGCTGCTTGCTCAGGGCTGGCCTAAAGTGACAATCCGGGCCAACGTGAGCGTCAAAAGCACCTAGAACCAGGGATAGGCACTTCTGAGACATATTTTAAATCTAAATAAATAATCCATGTACACCGTCTCTCTCTTTTGCCAGCTGGAGGGTGCTCCTCATTTGCTGTTATCCTTGGCCCTAGCTTGATGATTACCTGTTCTATTCATTCCCTCTGAAACACCTGGCATTGGCCACTGTTGGAAGACAGGATACTGAGCTAGATGGACCATTGGTCTGACCCAGTATAGCCGTTCTTATATGTCACTGTGTCATGATCTGGGACAGCCTGTTACCAACTTTCATTACAAAGCATATGTCTCGCCCTGGTGATGGGTAAAGGCTAAGGCTCTGAGTAAAGAAAACTCTAGGACAGCTGGTGGGGAATGTCAGTGAGGAGATATTCACAGGAATCTGTCCCCTCTACCCAAAAATCAGTGACATGATGTCAGAGGCCACCAGCTTAATTGACCAATGAATGTCTGTTTCCTCTCTTGTAATCTTGTTCACATAAGTAGTGGTGCATTTGTCCACATTAGATTTTTTTCCACAGATGAAAACAAAATTATTTGAGGAGGATCTTAGATTGCTGCATCATCAATATAGGCCAAATCCTGCTCCCACTGAAGTTAGCTGAAGGGAGCTTTCTCATTGACTTCAGTGGAAGCAAGATCAAGTCCTGTGGGCCTGATCCAGCACTCATTAAAGTATCCTTTTAAAAAAAAATTACAAAGCAAACATAGTCCTTAAATACATTAGAAAATAAATAAATAAATTCAGGGGGTGGGATTTGTACTCCTATAATCTGGTGCGGTTGGTTTCATCTCGTTTTGAAAAGAAAATACAGAGACTGACAAAAAACAGAAATAATTTGTCTGTGGAAATGCTTTAAAAAAATGTAATTTAGAAAGTAAAAGCTTTCCTTTGGGATTTCCTTCCTCCAGAAAATGCTTCTCTTTCATTGTCCCATGTAAGCCTAGTTTTTCGACGTTGCATTTTTGAGAAGCAAATGTCATCGTGAGAGAAATAACAAAAATGGGAAATACCAGGAGCACATTTTTATCCTGTTAATGACATTTTGTGAACTCTGTTAACAATTTACCACTGTAATGACCTTTCATGGCAAGAATGAGGCCTACTCACTTTGTTTTCAGGTTTTTTAATCTCATTTCAATTCAGATTTTAATGTGGAAAACGGAGCTATAAAAAATAACGTGAAAGCTTCTCTTTGTTTTAAGGTTCTAATTTAAAGCTGGTCATGTTAGTTCTGAACTATGTTGTGTAATAAGTTGAAGGGCACATCTTTCCTTTGCATCTGAAAGCATGTGAACCCGTCTAGCACTTAATTTAAACCACAAATGCAAAGAAGGAGGTTTTTCTGGGTTATAAAAGACACAGTATCTATGTATCTGATCATTTCCAGTACCTTTAAAATAACTCCTTGCACCATAAATCATTCCTCTTAACATGGGACATGTTGATGTCTTCAATTAATAATTGTAATATAAAACACTGTCAACAAGGATACGCAACACTGAATCAGCTAACTAAACACTATACGCACGCGCACACACAGTTTTAACAGTGTATTTCTGAAGCGATTATGGCAACCAGGGAACAGATACATTCGTTTTTTAAAGTAAATCTGTGTAGTCTCTAACTGAGCTAATTATAATGGCAACTTTTAACACTGCTGTATTTAAGAGTCATGCCAGTACGTCCATGACAAACCATTATGTTCATGTACTTCTAACTCAGATTTAAAAGTTTGCTTTATAGGGTCATATTCAATCCTAACTCCAACAAAAGAGAAGTTAGTAGTAGGTGGAGTTTACTATTTCTTTGGGTTTTTTGGTCTCAATATACTTTAAAAAAAAAGACTTGTTTTATCACACATTTTTCCAGAATTGGTGAATTAATCATTTTTGCCATTTAAACAAATAAAATCTGGAAATAACTGAGAATTGGCATTAGCGTACAACTGTATACATGCTAGTGCTCACGCAGCACCTTTGTCACTCATCAGTATACAGTTTCATCTTTGAAGGAAGCCCAGTACATTTGCAGACTAAACAATCTCCACTAAGCCGTGACGTATTCCTTTGCAGGGAGGGGAGGTGGGTCAGGGTCATAAATTAAACATTTGCCCAATTCATTCCACATTGCACGGTTTAAAAACTGACTTGATAGCTTGTTGCTATGAACTGAATAGTAAGTAGGTGTATCACTGCCCTCTGCTGATGGAATCAGAAATGTTTCACTGTGTGTCATAGTTCCTATGCTGCTATCAGTGAAACTAAACGAATGGAAGATATTTTCAGAGTAGGAGGATGTCAGATTTCTCCTCTGTGCTGTTGTAAAGTTGACAAATGGGTAAGATGGAGCATAGTGACAAATATGAAGACCTAGGTGGCCACAAGTTACATTACATGATCCATTATGCCCCATGTAACAATGTAATGCCATTCATTTAAATCGTATTCATTAAAAAATCATTCATGGTAAATGATTTTAATTCTCTGATTTTTACACTCACAAGAGCCAAGAAATTCAGAGTTTACATGGAAAATCCCAAGCTGTCTTATCTGTCTAACTCAGCCTGCACAGGAGCACACAGAATGTAACATAACAGAACTGACCTAAGACTCCTGCGGTATCTAGACACAGCTCGACAAGGCACGAATGGCACATCAGTCTGAACTCTGGATCTCCTTGGATTTGTTAGCTCAGTTTCTTAAGGGCACTTAAATTAACTTTTATTTATTTATTTTTTGCAGTTGATATTTAGCCTGCCCTACCGGGAAACAACAGACTATTCCCACTCATGGACATTAAACTCTATTAAATCTCACTTCCTGCCAGCTTCAGGTGTCTTCCAGTTTAAGGCTATGTTTACAGATAAAACAGGGCAGTTGCTCTTCCCGGCCAGCCAAATAGCATCCTAATCACTTGTGTTTAATAGGAAACAAATGACTGAGCACTGATAAAGTTGACCATTATGCTTTTGAGGAAAAGAAAAATGACCACAGAACAATCTGATAACAAGGGAATTTGCTTCCTGTGTAACATGATATTTATAACCTCCTGAATAAGAACATAAAAAGGGCGGGGGGAATAATTTCAGTTGGCTGGCATTAACATTTTAAACTTTAAAAACAACGTTTAAGGGCAAGAAACACAAAAACAACAAAAAGACAGGAAACGCAAAGTTCAGGCTGCCCTTTGCTCCTTAGACTGTAAACTCTTCAGTGCAAGGATTGTCTCTCACATGTGCATGTACATGCCTCGCATAATGGGGCCATGGTCAAAACAGGGGCCTCCAGGTGTTACTGTAATACACCTAAATACTAAGGGACACATTCTATCAGCACATTTACTGCAAATCTGAACATTTCTTGCTATCTTCAAATGAAGAGACAGCCCAGACCTTGATTTTCAATTACTTTCTTGACTTTTATGTATTTACCTCTTTCCTGAAATTTTAGAAATCAGGCAATGGTTGCCCAAGACCCTAGGAACTCTCGCACATGCAGCAATATTTATGAGCCATAATGACCCAAAGCCCTGTTGTGCTGATCACCTACAACTCCACTTGATGTAAATTGGAACTGTGGGTGCCCAGCATCTCTGAAAACCAGGCCCTAAGAGAACAACAACAAAGAACAAAACAAACAGAGAGCGAGAGAGAGAGTGCGAGCATACAAACCCCAGTCTACATATCCACCACCCGGATACTACAAAAAAAAATTTTCTTCGGGAATAAGCCTTTGGCTGGCAGATTTCACCGTGGGGAAACTTTCTATGGGTGAGTGATAATCCCCTGAAAATTAAGACGTAGAAGAGCATCTATACTGATAGAAAAAAACAAAATGATGTTATGAGCATTTTATGCACGAGAAAGGCAAAGGTTTCCATTCAAAAATATCAATGAAATGTGTTTATCGGTTCAATATATTCAAAAGTAGAAAGGAACAAAAAGCCTATATATTTTTTTTTTATATATGGCAGATCTTGCTTCATTTCACATTCTTCATAACAACAGGTGACAAAGCAGCTTGCACTTAGCTGTCTTGACTTCACATTCCAAATGAAAAATGTTTCCGAATCTGTTTTTAAAGTGCATTAATAAAAAGAATAAAATCAACATTATACTTGGCATTTCTATAGTGCCTTCCAGCTACAGACCTCAAAGTGCTTTACAGACAAAAGAGACTAGGCAATTATTTACCAGATTCAAGATGAGCTCTGTCCTCAGATGTGTTAGCATGATTTTAACTTATCTATAGAGTTGTTCCACATGCACATCTGGGATGTGAAATTGGCACAACATATTTAAATGGACACCATCAACTTTAACAATCAAAAACCGCTTCTGTCTGACTTGTTTTTAGATAACAGTTACAAGTTACAAGATTACCAGAACTGAAGGAGATTAGAGGGAAAAATATGTTTGCCTATTTGATTTGTTTTCTTTATTATTATTAACATTTGTATTGTAGTAATTTCTAGAGGCCAACCAAACTGGGGCACCATTGTGCTAGGATTGTATATACAAGGCCTGCCCCAATGAGCTTGCAACCTGAACGCACTGCACCTGGAAGCACTCTCTGCGAAATCTTGGCTCCGCTGAAGTCATTGGGAGTTTTACCATATATTTCAATGGGGCCACGATTTCATCCGCTGTAACTGTTTCCTTTCTGTAATCAGTCAGTTCCTCTTTTTTGTGTGAGCATTTCACACAATGAACGGGGAGAGAGAGAAAAAAAAACACTGTTAAAAACGGGTAAGTATTATTGGGAAAGAATGTGAAACTGGCAAGGGAAATTTCAAATTGATGGTGTGATGTTGCACTCCATATGTTTTATGGAAACATGCTAATGAGTGTGAATATAATGCAACTGGAATATGCTTCATGCAAAAGGTCTCTTGTAAGGTATCATTACAATACTTATAATCTACTGAGTGTGTTCATCCTATTTGTATGTATGTATCATTCTTTTATCTAAAACTAGAAATATGAAGTATAACTCCGAAGTCCTATTGTAATTATGCAAAGTGCGGGCCATTAATGGTGGCTTGGAATCTTGATGGCTCCCATTAAGTAGGATAATTGGTTGTAAATGGCTCTGTTTACTTGTAAGCCTTCCTGTATACGTGTGTGCCAGCCAGTGAGTAATGAAGTCTCACAGGACATGTGAACATGTCACATGATACTGGAATCCATCTTAAACCTGATGATTTTCCATTCAGAAGGAGGGGTGGGGACCCAGAGAGACAAAAGATTCCTGCCTTGGGCCAAAGCTATAAAAGGGGGTGGAACAGAACAAAGGGGGCTGCCAGTCATGAGAAATCCCCTAGTTACCACCTGAGCTGGAACTAACAAGAACTGTACCAGGGAAAGGATTGGGCCCAGACTAGGAAGGAGTCTAGTCTGTGAAAGAAGCTCATTGGAACATCTTTGAGGGTGAGATTTACCTGTATTCAGTTTCTTAAATGTATTAGGCTTAGACTTGCATGTTTTGTTTTATTTTGCTTGGTAACTTACTTTGTTCGGTCTGTTATTAATTGAAACCACTTAAATCCTACTTTTTATACTTAATAAAATCACTTTTGTTTATTAACAAACCCAGAGTAAGTGATTAATACCCGGGAGAGCAAACAGCTGTGCATATCTCTGTTATAGAGGGCAGACAATTCATGAGTTTACCCTGTATAAGCTTTATACAGAGTAAAATTGATTTATTTGGGGTTTGGATCCCATTGGAAACTGGGTGTCTGGGTGCTGGAGACAGGAGTACTTGCTGAGCAGTTTTCAGTTAAGTCTGCAGCTTTGGGGCATGGTTCAGACCCTGGGTCTGTATTGCAGCAGGCTTGCGTGTTTTGCTCAACAAGACAGGGTGCTGGAGTCCCAAGCATCAGGGAAAACGGGCTCAAAGGTAATTTCAGCACATCAGGTGACAGTCCCAAGGGGGTCTCTGTGACCGAACCCATCACAGATGATGTCCCTTTAATGCAAACACAGTGATTCAAAGTGGATAGTGGAATGAAAGGATGTCAATCTAATATTGGGAAACTAAAGTTTCAGTGGATTACTTTGCTTTGGCACAAAAGTTTATGCATTGAATGGTATCCTGACCAGTATATGCTGTCTTTAGGAAAAAGAAGTAAGATAGAAAGTGGGAAAGTAGACTTCAAATCAAATGGCAGTTTTGGGCCAAGATTTTCAGAAGTGACTAGTGATTTTTAGGTGCCTAGATTACTCGTACTACAGAAACAAAAGGATTGATATTAATCTCTCTTCACTGATGTAAATCTGGAGTTACTCCAGTGAAATCAAAAGCAGGTATTTAAAAGTTTTTTTAAGCCTGCTGTTCTATCAGGTGCAGCAGAACTGGGGTGGGGGTGAGGGCTAGCACCTTCACAATGGAAATACTGTGGGGGCTGATCTACATTTCTGCCCCCTGTACAATATTCCCTATAAACTGTGCTCATGCAGGGGGGCAAAGAGGGACATGCTTCAGAGAAGACAGAAGGCTCCGGAGGGTCTGAAGCGGCCACCCCAGTGCCTGGGATTGGGTCCGGGAACAGGTAGGAAACACACACACGCCAAGTCTCAGTAGCCTCCCTTGCTCAGCACCCACCCCCGACTGTCCTCCTATCTCTGATGCCCCCACCTTCCCCCTCTGCCACTGATTCCCCCCACCCTGCACACAGAGCACCTCTGCCCCCACCATTCAAAGCAAGCTTCCATCACCTCTGTATTCTATTACAGACTCACAGATCAACACCCTCTCCTTCTCCAACAGCCAATGGTTAAGATTCCAGATTTATCTGTGTTGGATTTCAGTATGTGATTGAAATTGAGCTATCTGGTTAGTTAGTGTTGGTAGCTCTTTTTTATTAGCACTATTATTAATTAATGTTTGTACAACACTTGGAAAGCAAGGTGCTGTAAGTGAATCAATATTATTTCCATGGATGTGGGAATTAATGTTTATTACATTACACCGTGCATTAGGTCTACCGGAGCACCTCAGCTGAGCATCACTTTTCCTTTCTTTGACTATATTCGGTGCAGGGCTTTGGACTGCTTTATAAGCACCCAGACTTTATAGAGCCTGATCCTGAATTACAAACTTTTTGATGTTCTCATCTCGTATGATGTGCTTCATGCCTGACCTGCAATAGACCTGCAATTCCAAGTCTTGCCTTCTCTAGAGACCATCAGTCAACAAACCCAATTTTTGTGTGTGATTTGTGTGCGTGACTAAGAGTGAAATCCTAGTTTCATTGAAGTCAATGGCAAAACTCCCGTTGACTTTACAGGAGGTCAGGAGTTTACCCTAATAGTTTCCACTGGGAACTTTGCTTTGGCCAGCAAATTCAGCTGACTGTGATGAACTCAATCTTATCCATACCGATATCCCCCACAACGGACAGATTATTGCCTTTAATTCACTGTGCTCTTCAGCCCCACATATAACCTATGAAAATTAATGTATGAGGAGTGCAGCTTTACACCTGAATCTCTGAGGTTTCAGAGCATTTGCCATAAGGATTTTTTTTCCACCCCCTATTTCAGGGGTTGTTAATATACCCAGAATATTAAATGGAAGAAATCTGTGGCAAACTGTTTATTCTAAAAGGAGAGAATAATCAGGACTTCTCTCCTTGTCCTCAAAGACTAAAGAGTTTCTAAAGCGGATGTCTTTCACAGTGCATGCTCTCTTTTACTGAAAGAAACAATGAAGACAGGACATACCGGAGCGTAGAGGCACGTCTTCACTACCCGCCGGATCGGCGGGTAGCAATCGATCTATTGGGGATCGATTTATCGCGTCTAGTGAAGACGCGATAAAATCGATCCCTGATCGCTCTGCCACCGACTCCACCGCGGCAAGAGGCAGCAGCGGAGTCAACGGCGGCATGGCAGCGGTCAACTTGCCGCCGTCCTCACAGCCAGGTAAGTCGACCTAAAATACGCAACTTCAGCTACGCTATTCATGTAGCTGAAGTTGCGTATCTTAGGTCGACCCCCCGCTATAGTGTAGACCTAGCCTAGGATTTTCATGACTTTTGGCAATAATTTCTCACATGATAGGGTTTGGGGGTTTGTTTGTTTTTTGCACATTTCATGGAGGTTTTGAGTAAATCCCATATATGTGGACTTGACATGAAGCTCTTTCCTTTTATTTACACATTTTCAGAGCCACATTCTGACTTCACTTACAACTCACAAAGCTCGGACCAGATTGTTATATAAACTAGAAAATCCTCTGACATGAAGACAGCCATGGAAAATCTTGAAGACACATTCAGTTACACTACAGGGAGGGCAAATTCTCCAATGGCTAGATCAGTGAGGGAATGTATAGAAAAGAATGAGACATGCTTAATGGGTATATTGTGACTTCATGCAAATCTCTCATTGACAGCAATGGTAATTACAGACGCAGATTTACAGCAGTATATGGCACAAAAGGTGTAAGAAAAGGTGTGACTATCACTGCATTAATCTCATTAGTTTCTTTATCCTCCTAATTAGAAAGACGCACTTTCCTTTGGAGTTAGTTTTACCTTACAGTTCTAATGAGTGGATAGAATTAAAAGCATGCTACTAGGCCAATGTCTACACTACAAAATTAAGTCACCCTAACTTACATCAGCATACAGCCACCATAGTAATTACATCACTAGTGCATATCTACACCTTAATTCTTGTATTGTCAGTACGTGTCCTCCTCACCAGGAGCACTTGTATTGATTGTATTGTCAGCATGGGCCATTGTGAGTCAGCTTCTGAAGGCCACTAACAGTCCAAATAGCAACGCAGCATCTACACTGACACTGTGTCAACCTAACTACATCAACCTTGACTAGTTCATGGAGGTGCAGTTATTAAGTTGTCATAGCAAGGCAGTTCCGTCAGTGGCATAGCAAGGCAGTTCCGTCAGTGGGAACAAATTGTAAGTGTAGATACTTCCATAGTTAGGTTGATGTTAGCTGCCTTCCATCGACCTAACTCTATAGTATAGACCAGGGATTCTCAACCTTTTTCTTTCAAAAGCCCCCCTGCAACATGCTACAAAAACTCCACAGCCTGCCTGTGTCACAACTGTCTTTCTGCATATAAAAGCCAGGACTGGTAGCAAACAAGGCAGTTGCCCCAGGTCCCGCGAAGCTCAATTGCTCAGGCTTCAATGTTCTTCGGTTTCAGTCCAGGCGGTGGGGCAGCGGGGCTCTGAGCTTCAGCCCCGATGGAGCGGCAGGGCTGTGGGGTGGCAGGGCTTCAGCCCCAGGTAGCAGAGCTCCAGGGATTCAGCCCCAGGTGACAGAGCTCTGGGGCTTTAGCCCCAACAGGACTTCAAGGCTCCAGTCCCTGTGGGGTGGCAGAGCTCTGGGGTGGTGGGGTTTCAGCCCCAGTCAGCAGGACTCTGGGGCATCGGGGCTTCAGCCCTGGTGGGCTGGCACGGCAGTGGGCCTTCAGCTCCAGGTGGCAGGGCTCTGGGGTTGGCAGGCCCCCTGAAACCTGTTATGAACCCCCAATTGAGAACCACTGGTATAGACCAAACCTGGGAAAGACAATCTAGTGGTTAGTGTTGACATGGAATTCTGGAGACCCAGGTTCAGTTCCCGGCTCTACTTCCTGTGTGACCTTGGGCAAGTCACTTAGTCTGTCTGTGCCTCAGTTCTCCCCCTGTAAAATGGGGATGATAGCACTTCCCTACTTCACAGGATGCTGCGAGGGCAAATCCATTAAAGACTGGGAAGCACGAGTGCTGGTTGGAAATGTTCCAGCAAAACATTCCAATTCCTCTCAAGTGAAGTGTTTTGAGGAAACCTGTCAATCTTGATGAAAACTTCATTTTGAACACAAAAAAAATGGGGAAAAGAAGATCAAAAATGGAACGTTGCGATTTTCTATTTCAACACAACTTTTCGTTTAATTTTTTTATATTATAAAATATAAAATAAAGAAGACAAACATTGGATTGATACATATGGGAATAAAACATTTTGATTTTATCAAACCCAAAACATTTCAGTTGGCCCCAAAACTTTTTTTTTTTCCCCAGAATTTTGGTTTGCAGGAAATTTCAATATTTTTTTAAAATCACAGATTTTCTCACAAAACAAAAAATCTGGTTCTTACCCAGCAATATGGGGCACTCAGATACTATAAGGCTGTGTGTATGCTAGCACTTTTGTCGGTAAAACTTACGTTGCTCAGGCGTATGGGGGGCGGGGAGGGGACCTACCCCTGAACGACATAAGTTACACTGGGAGAAACGCCAGTATGTACGGCATTATGTTGGCAGGAAATGCTCTCTTGCTGACATAGCTACTGCCACTCATTGGGGTGGTTTAAGTATGTTAATGGGGGAGCTCTCTCCCATTGGCATAGAGCAGCTACACGCAAGATATTACAGCAGCGCAGCTATATTAGTACAGCCGTACCACTGTAAGGTCTCTAGTGTAGACATAGCCTAAGAGAACTAGGCTAGACTAACGCACTAAGCAGGATAGACTAACACACTAACACCCTCTAGAGTGATTAAGCTGGACACTATTCAAATACCATCACGCAAATGGTTCCAGAATGGGATCACATAGGGCCTGAGGCTTTTGAAAGATCTAACTCTGCTTCCATCGACTTCAGTGGGAGCAGAGTTCAGCCAATGCAGAACACTTTTGAAGAACCTGGTCCTAGTGTTCAAATCCTAGCGTGCACCAATGATAGCCCTATCCATGCAGATTATTCTTACCATCTGGAGGAGTTGTATATACTTGGAAGGGGCTATACAGTTGCCATTGTTAAATTAGGGAGTGACAAAAACGGTAATATAGTGCAGATGATCAGTCCTAACTCAGCCCTATCCTGATTCCTGTCCAATAAAGGAGAAATTACCTTTGTGCGGGGGGGGTAAAGTATTGAAATTGCAAAGTTGTTTCTGTTTCACAGGGTCCAAAACAGACCCATTTTCTGGAGACATTTTCTGTGATTTTTTTAACTGAGTACACTGGGTTTTAGATAAAAGTGTTTCCAACATGTTTTTGTCTAATCAAGAACCCAGTGTACAGCAAGAGAAGGCACCAAAAAAAAAAAAAATGATTTTGATACAAATTTGTATGAAAATGTCAGTAAAGTAAATCACAAAATTTCACAATAAATGGGTCCATTTAGAACCTGGTGAAACAGAAGCCAAATTTATTTAAAAAAAATATCTTTTTCTTGCAATGTTAACAATTTTTTGTGAAAAGTTTCATTTTTTATAAGAGGTCACTTTTTGGACAAAAATACCACGTGGGAGAAAAATTTCAACTTGCTCTACTTCCTGTTACGGAATCTGCAAGGCCACCTCCTCAGGAATTTTTGGGGACCCAGCATCTGAACAGAAGGCTTCTGCCTATACATTGCTGGCCCCATGTCCCTGGGGTTTCAAGCGGGGCCCTACGTGCAGCACCTTGCCAGAATTTGATCCCCTGTCCAGTCTCTTCTATCAAAGAGCAAGCAATTTGGAAAAACAGGGGCACACACATTGAAACAGATCACAGACAGCAACTGTGCATGGAGACTGCAGCCCACTCAAATCATCTACATCACATGACCTTGATCCTCAAATCCAGGCGTGAGCTATTAGGAAATTCCTCTAATCAATAGTAGAGATAAGAACACAATTTATTCTTTACTGTGAAGCACAGGAGACACTGGAGCACCAGCTACATCCCTGTATTTATTTTAGACAGCCCAGCAATACCAGTTATCAAATGTAAATCTGTACATAAAATAGGGAATATACGAACCAGCAAAGCCAAGAGAAGGTTGCTGGGACCTCAGTAAAGTCAACAAAAATCCATGGGCTGCACTGCTTGCTAAATAGAGTTTTTAAAATGCCATTGTGTAAAATGAAGTATAGCAGCTCCACTGATTCTTAATCCTTGAACATGAAGGGCCAGACTCCCCATTGCCTTGTGCGGTGTGCAATCACTCACTCCAGGGCAATATAGGGGTTAAAATGTTGCTATCAAAATGGTAGCAATTTACACCCACTTTGCACTGAGGCAAATGACTGCACAAGGTATAAGCAATGGGCAATCTGGCCCAAAGTCTCTATTAACAACAGTTTTGATGGGAGATTATAAATATACACAACGGTAAATGAACCTAATTAAAAATCATTCATCGCAGTGCACAGCCTAGACTGGAAAGTCACTAATGGAAACCTGTGCATTTGTTCAGAAGGGGGGAAACTGACCCATATACGAAGGGCAGTAAAAGGTGTATGCACCAAGAAAGCCTTATTTTGAGGGCTTGAGTGGGATTTAAATGGGCATAATGCTTGCGCCAGCCCTCTGCGCAAGGCTGAAGTTCAATCACTATTGGCAGACAACATACAGGTGTAAGTATTATAAGCAGCCCAAAACACACATGCATATCTAAATTTGTTTACATAAATACAAAGATCTGATACATTACTGTATGTTAAATTGATAGCAACATTTATTCTGACTAAACCAGACCAATCAATGCTCAGGGCACATAAGCACAATGTATACACTTCATGTCAAGATACGCAATAAATACCCAAAACAGAAAAGAACGGGATGACGTATTAATCCTACATCTATAGATAGAGAAACTTTATCACAAAATGTTTTATAAATTCCTCTCTCTCATACACTGCATTTGAATTTCTCACCTCATTCACCACTGAAAAGCACCTTCCTCTGGGGCTGAACATGGAAGGTGTTAAACAGCACACAGTAACACTATACTACTGAGTTTAGGAGTGGGACTAGAGATGAAAACTTAATCCAACTGAAATAGAAGGGGGAAATTGAGGTAGGCAGCGTGTAATCACCCAAGATGGCTCTATTCATGGGAAAAAAAAAGTTTTGAGATTTTTAGGCATTAGATTTACATTTAATTTGAAAGATGTTGCCTCCTACAGTACAGCGCCCTCAATTATTCTTCTTCAAGTGCTCCACCTCGGCACATGACTCTGAGACAAACGAACAGCCAGGTCCTTGCTCAGATCTAACATTGCAAATGGCAGGAACTAGTGCAAATAGCACACTAGCACTTTACTAGGACAATTCAGAGGTGGGTGAAATTATTCGGTGGGAACCTTTTTGTTGAAAAAAAAAATGCAGATGTGGGTCAGCCAAAACATTTAGCGAATTCTTATTGATTTCAGCAAATTGTATGGCTTGAAACAAAAACAGGAATGTTTTTGGAAAGGTCAAAATGAACTATTTTAATGTTTCTAGAAGGAAATGTTTTGATTTTTCGGGCTAGATTCACAAGGGATTTAGGTGCCATAGCAGGAGGCAGTGCCTCCTCCAACCCCACCTTTAGCCCAGTGACCAGGGCACTCAGCTGGGATGTAGCAGACCAAGATTTGAGTCCCCACTCGGGAGCAAGGACTTGAACCTGGGTCTCCCACATGCCAAATGACCATTGGGCTAAAAGTTATAGGGGGCAGGGCAGCAGCGCCACCCCCACCTCTTATTTCCTTTGTTTTTATTAAAAAGGTTAAAAATGCCCAAAATGTTTTGTTTGACCCAAAACAAATTTTTCCAACGTTTTTGATTAGCCAAGAATTAAAAACAAATTTGTTTTCTGTTCAACCCAAATGGAACAATTTTTCTGCTGTTTGGAATTGCCAGGGAACTGAAAAAAAAAAAAAAGAAAGCAGTTATTCGCACAGCTCCACTGTATGGGACACCTCCCACCATGCTGGGGCACAGATTTGCTATCAACCCAGAGGGAAGAGTTCCACCTACTGGATTTCTTCCACCTCTTCCCACAGCTCCTGGTTTTCTTTGACTGCCAGCCAAGTACTGAGCAGGGAAAGGACTTACGAGGCTTGTGAAATATGACAAAAAATTGCAGTTTAAGGAGGTTTCCTGAGCATATCATGTATTAAAATAGGATCTGCCTTTGCATAGCCCAGGTACCACAAAGCACTGAATTGTGGGGGTGGCTAGAGCTTGTACAAAGCACTAACCACTAAAAAATTATCCCTGTGGGTGAATTCCCTCCCTCCCCCCATCAGCTCACACATTTTTCATGAAGTAAAAAGCAGTTTAATGAGGTGAATAACAACAGCTTCTGCAGCTATATTAGGGAGGCGAAAGTGGTAAAAGGGCTGTTGGTTCACATGCTTTCTGGCATACTCTGATCAACTGCCAAAATCAGAAAGGAATCTTTTCCCCCCATATAGTGCCTCCATAGCTAGGTGCTTTGGAGCAAGGTTTTGTTTCTTCGTCCGAAGCACCCAGCATCGGCCACTATCAAAGACACAATGCACACCTCAAGGAGCCGTGGCGTCTTCCTGTATTCCTTGTTTTCATAGTTAAAATGGTAACGTGTCTCTGTACAAATCATGAATTCCCACCCGAGGAATATTCATGACATTCCCCATAGAGTAGGTGGTCACTGTTTTTTCCTGCCAAAGACAGACAAACAGATCTCGGATGGAAATGACAGTGCTCCACTTGCAATAGCTTAAAGCAGAAATATTCAAAAAGATTACATTAGGTAAGGTATGAATCCCTGCAATACATTTCTTCCGCAAAGACAGATTTATAAACTGCATTTGATAGTAAAAGGCAAAATATGAATATTTTCCAAGACGCTTAAACATGCTGATCAGATCAACTCAAACACAACAAAAGAATCTGAATGCTATGACATATTGTCGTGGTTCAATACAACCAACCAAATTTAACCTCTAGCAATTCAGTCACGTAGGGTACTTTTTATTAATGAAAACTTCCATAAATGTAATACAATCTATAAATATAACCGAATCCTCTGGTAGTTGAACTGAATGAAGTCTGACCTTTGGGGTTCAGATTTAAATGCCATGGGTTATGAGCACAGTATGATGCAGCTACTGACTGCAGTCTAGGGCTCAGTGCTGACAGATGTCCCTTTAAAAATCAGTAACATGGAATGAATGGAATGCCTCCATACAGTTCCTGACTGCCAAATAACACATTTTAAATGAACTTGAAAGAGTCCATGTCCTTTTAAAGCCCACGGATACAGCTACAAATACATTATATCTCACCCAAGTAGCCCATTGTATTTATTTTTTTTAAAATCACATAATTGTTTTAAGCAAACACTTTTTTCCTGCTCTAGAGCACATATATTCTTGTCTCAGAATTAAGGACAAAATTCTCCTCAGATCTGCAGGGTGGATCGTGACTCCAATCTTCTGCTTTCCCTGCAAGAGCCTATCTCCCATTGACGTCAAAAGGAGTTCTGCACACGTAGGGAGATAAGCATATCGGAGGCAAGATCCGCCATACGGATCTGAGTGGAGAATTTTGCTCTAAGAATTCACAAGCCTTTGGAAGGCTAACAGTTTTCTCTCTTGATTAAAGCAAGAAAGAACGTTACACAAACATGACTGCTGACTCCTGGCTATCTTAAGTCTGCCTCACTCAGGGCTGTCTGCTGTTAACCCATCTCAGTTTATTTTAGGGAGGGAAAACACGCCTTTATTTTTTAAATAAGCCAAATGTAAAAATTAAAAACAAAAACCAAAGTAACAAAACCTTGGTTTGTTATATAGTGTATCAAAGCAATGAACTGTCAAGATACCTTTAAAAGCCTAGCAAATATTTGTGGTGCAGTGTGTATTTTCCCCGATTATTAATCATTGTGCTCTTGAAAGAAAATGTCAGTTAAGGGAAAATGTATCAATTTGCTGATTTGTCTCTCTTTGCGCTGGAGTCTCTCAGCCTCGCTTTCTGAGCTGAGAATACATTAGCAGCTCTTCCTTCTGTCTAGCCAGAATATAAACTCTTGGGGGCAGGGACTGTATCTTCATTTCATGTAGCTATAGCCCCTGGTACAATAGGGCCATGACCCTGATGGGAGACTCCACTACAATACAAATAAATCATCATCATCTTAAAATAATCTGGAAAATGTAAAATCTCAACATGTAATCACACCGCTCCCATGTTGGGGGTGAGTGAGGCCACACTGAGTATATCTAACTTTTAGAGTAAGAGAACTACAAAGCTGAATATAATGGTTCTGTCACCTCAACGATTCACAAAGATGCTTAGAAGCACACCTGAAGAATACCACACTGATAAACATAAGTGCTTTGAGATCTGTGGATACAAAGCACTATACAAGAGAAATTTATTACAATAATAATACCTATCATCATAGCAATTACAGATATATGGCAGATACCTGGTGTACTATCAGCCAGGGGTACATGTACCACTGGGTGCACTCAGAGGCCTTCCAGGGGGTACTCAACTCATCTAGATCAGTGTTTCTCAACCTGGGGGTTGCAACCCCCAAAAGGGGTCTTGGGACGGGTTTGGGGGGGTGACAAGTGCAGGGCCGGCATTAGGGGGTTGCAAGCAGGGCAATTGCCCAAGGTCCCATGCCACAAGGAGCCATGTGAAGCTAAGTTACATGCTTCAGCCCCGGGTGGTGGGACTTGGGCTTCAGACAAGGCTCACAAGTGAAAAAACGGGCTCAAATATCACACTGCAATGTAAGTACAATAGTTATATTCCAGTCAATTTATTCTCTAATGATATGGTACAAATGCGAAAGTAAGCAATGTTTCAGTAATAGTGTGGCTGTGACACTTTTGTATTTCTAGGTCTGATTTTGTAAGCAAGTAGTTTTTAAGTGAGATGAAACTTGGGGATACGCAAGACAAATCAGATTCCTGAAAGGGGTACAGTAGTCTGGAAAGGTTGAGAACCACTGGACTGTACAGTTCATTTAGGCTGAGAGTCTCTTTTTCCTTTGAAGACACCTCTGACTAGTAATATTTTATGATAGTATCTCACAAGCTGCTTTTGTAGAGTTGTATTGACAGCTCATACTACACTTCTTACTGTGTGCATACTATCTTATTCAGTCTCTTTCTGAAGAGGAGTTTGTAGCATTAGGCCCAGAGTTAATTCTGTATTTTAAGTGTAAGTCTTTATATACATTAGCACATAATGTTTTTCATGGTTACTTTGTTTTCTTATATGACTTCTATAGTATGCCATTTAAGTACATTTTACTTCATACTTTTCACATCAAGTGACTATCATGGACTGTCTACCATACACAGAGGACAAGGTGGGTGAAGTAATGTCTATGATTCTATGAATATCTTTTATTGGGCCAACTTCTCTTTGTGAGAGAGACAAGCTTTTGAGAGGTTGGTCCAATAAAGGATATTACCTCATCCACCTTGTCTCTCTAATATCCTGGGACCAACACGGATACAACAACAGTGCATACACATAGGAGTCCTACACTGTAGTACAAGAGATTGCACTCCAAACCCCTATCCCGAGTGATAGAAAAAAATTGTATACTATGTTGTCCTATTGAAGAAATAGTATGTGGTCATACAAGTAAACACTGAATCACAATGCACACACATAAGGGGGCAGAGTGAAGATTGCATGTTGAACTTTCCCCATTTCCTGATTTTTAAGCATTTACATTTGTAACCCTAACATTCCATTGCTAATATCTATTGTTATATATTTTAAAGAAAAATTGTGTGTTTGGAATCTGGCTTTGAGCTCTTGCATATGGATGAGACGTTCATCAAAGCAAAAAATCCTCACTTGGACAAAATGTAAATTTTGTGAATGAAGTGCAGATGGAATTTAGAATGGCCATTTCAGAAGCACAGAATACTCTGGAGTGCAGCTACACGTAATAACTTGCCATCAGACTGAGGCACAGTCTCAGTTTACAACTGGCACAGAGGTTATTTATATGTCAGAGATGATTTTTCCCTCCACTGCCTGATTACGTGCTGAGGAAAGAGTGAGATTCTGATCTACAGTCAATGGGCTCCTTCTTTCCTCTTGTCCTTCAATCTGGACAGAACAAGGTAGAGCAATGCAAGACTGGTGGTAGAGAAACGCTCAGCTACTGCAAATAATACAGATTCATTCTGTCTCCACCATTGTGGAACTGCTCTATGGTATATTTTTATAGTTTATAAATAGCATTGCAAGATGCCACTTAGGAGTTGTCATTCTGGATGACACCAGTAGTCCATCAAGTCTGCTTGATGCTTCAGAAGAAGGCACTTCTGGTACCTTGTGCAGTGCTTTACACGAGGTTGGAGAAAGGGGGAGAAGAAAGATTATTTATTGCCTCTCCCCTTATGATTGATGAGACATTTCCTAAAGCATGAGATTCAATTATCTTTCTCTTATGAGGCACAACTACAAATATTATTAGTCATAGAATTATCCAGCCCTTTAAAAAGTCTCCCCAAGGAATTTGACTCAATGGCCTTCTGCAGCAGAGAGTTCCACACTCTGACCATCCATGGCATGCAATAATAGTTAGCTTTATTTGTTTTCTATAGGGTTATTACCTTGGTAGCACATATTTTTGATGATGTTATACAATAACCTATTGAAATCTGTTTGGTAAACTAAGGCAACATGGAAAATTTTGGACAAACGAGGCCTAACAGAGTGATATACAACTATTTATTGCTGTTCTACCTTCAAACTATAATGATTTAAAAATCAACTTACAACTATTTGCAAAAACTAAAATAAAATTGAACTGAGGCAGAAAAAGGTCATTTCATTATTTTTTTCCCTGTTAAGATTTCACATAAATTTCTGGTTGTCTAGATGCCAGAGGAAATCAGGAATTAAAATACAGAGCTGCCCAAGACAGCCTCGGGACTGTAGTTTGACACAGTGGTTTCTATTGGTGACCACACTTTCATCTCATTGGGATGCCCTTGAGAAACTCCTACTGCAGTCGGAAGCAAAAGTTTCCCCAATTTCTGGAATGCATGAATGCAATATGAATCGTCACAGGCCAAGAAATTCCACAAAACCCACATGGATTTGCTGCAATAACATCTCTTCCCAGAATATTAAACACTGACAGAAATAAAAGATGAACAATTTTAATATTGAGAAATTCAGGGCTACATCCTCCCTGTGTTACGGCAACTATGCATGACTCCACAGGAACAAAGTCGCCCTGTCACTGGCTTATCACATTGTGGGAGGATCTCCCTTGCATACGGAGATCCTTGGAAGGCACAGAGCCTCCGGACACTCCTGTGCCATCTCTCCTCCTGTGGTCGGTGGTGGGAGCGTGGCTGAGGAAAAGAGATGTGGCCGGGGGTTCCTGCACCTCAGCAACTTAGGCAGCTGACGTAAGTTAGAGAAGTCTTCACGCTGCTCTAATTTGTACCTCAGGACCAGACCAATGAGAGTTGCTGCAGGATTGGGGACAGCAAAGGAAGCTTCAAAGCACATTTGTACCCAAACCCTCAAGTTTCCCAGTAGTTCTGTTGACTTCAAGGGTGCAAGTAGCGCTAGCTAGAGTGGTGTGACGTTAATGGGATTGCTCACATGCTTAAAGCTAGGCTCACGCTGAAATACCTTGCTGAATTAGGGCTGAAATGCCAACCAGTTTCATATTACTCTTTCTCCTGTATATATGACCCAACCCTGGATCTTCTACCAGTCCAGTCCATCTCTCAAAAAGCTTTGTGAGTTTGGTTTCTTTCATTGCTCAGTGACTATGACAGCAGCCATTCCCATTGCTGAATAAAGTTCAAGAGCAGCAATATTGCGGGAAACTGCATGGAATTGGATTTCCCATGACAGAGCAGGTGAGTCACAGTCACATAAGCAACTAATATCCAGAGATCTAGCAGTCCATATGACGGATGTACCAGCGTTTTTCAGAACCCTCACAGTCAAGAGTTCGGATTAAGAATTGTAAGTCTCCGTAGGCATCATTTCTGAGTCAAGGGGTGGCCTGGTACAGTCAAATTTAAGGAAGGCTTTTCCTTCTTCCCCTGTATGCCAATTAGTGTACCTCTTTCTCACAGTGCACCCGGGAATTCCTCAACTCACCTCAGCCACGCAGCCCATCTAACCTGACAATCTTTGCCCTCGGGTTGAGCAACTCTGGCTTTCCCTTACTCTTTTGTTAACCCTTCAGCTGCCAGTAGAGCTGGGTGAATAATGGATGTTTTGGATCGCTGGCAATGCTGGAAATCAAAACATATTTCAGTGCGGGTCAAACTGAATCCAAAAAATGTTTTGGTTTTTTTTAATTGAAATGGTCATTTCAGGTTGCATGAAATGCATCGTTTGACCCAAAACATATTATTTTCAGGCATTTTTAAAGGGCTAGACTGACAACATTGCTGGAGAAGGTGCCTCCCACCATATCACTTTTAACCCAGTGCGTAGAGTTCTCACTTTGGATGTGGAAGATGAAGGCTCAGTTCTCTGCTCTGCCAGGTGTGCAGAAGGGATTTGAACAGGGGTCTCCCACACTGCAGGAGAGTACACTAGCCACTGAGCATTGGGGTATTCTGGAATGGGGCCAGAATAAAATGCATGTGTGTACACGCGCAAGAGAGAAAGCATGAAGGACTCTAAAGCCCAGTGGTTAGAGCACTCACATGGGGGGTGGGAAAACCAAGTTCAAGTCGCTGCGCCAATCCCTATACAAGTATTTTATACAAAGTGGAACAGCTTCAGCAGGAGAAATTGAGAAAGACCTGCCTGACTAGGGCACTCTCCTACAACATGAGAGATCTACGTTCAAAACGCACATCATGCACAGGGGAAACTGAACCTGAGTTTCCCCATCCCAAGGGGGTGCTCTAACCAAGTGGTCCCCAAACTGTGGGGGACATCCCCTAGGGCAGGGGTGGCCAACCTGTGGCTCCGAAGCCACATGCGGCTCTTCAGAAGTTAATATGTGGCTCCTTGTATAGACACCGACTCCAGGACTGCAGCTACAGTCTCCAACTTTCCAATGTGCCGGGGGGTGCTCACTGCTCAACCCCTTGCTCTGCACAGGCCCTGCCCCCACTCCACCCCTTCCCGCCCCCTCCACTGAACCTGCCATGCCCTCACTCCTCCCCCCCGAAGCCTCCTGCACGCCACAAAACAGCTGATCGGGAAGCGCTGATCAGCGGGGCTGCCGGGATGTGGGGGGAAGTTGGTGGGGGGCTGCTGACATATTACTATGGTTCTTTGGCAATGTACATTCTGGGTCCTTCTCAGGCTCAGGTTGGCCACCCCTGCCCTAGGGGCCCCCCAGTTCAGCTCTGGCCCCAGCCACAGCTCCACTCTGCCCCCTACCAGTTCTGCCCTCATTCCCTCTTCTCTCCCAGGCCAGCTCTGCCTCTAGTGCTAGCTCCGCTCCCCATCCCCTGGTTAGCCCCCAGCTCCACCTACAGCCCAAGCTCCTCTGCTGAGCCAACTGTGCAGTAACAGGCAGGGGGTGCAGACAGATTCCATTACTGGTAAGGGGCGGGGGGGCGCGACAGAAAAGTTTGGGCACCACAGCTCCAACTACTAGGCTAAAAGTCATAAGGTGGGCAGCAGCGCTGCGTCTTCTTCCAGCCATTTTGTGAATGGTGCCTAAATCCCCTTGTGAATCCAACCTCATATTCTGTATTATACATGTTGGCTGAAGCGATTTGGCAAATTCATGTCAAATGTGCAACTAGTTTCAAGGTCGACTGAACCTTTTATTTTTTGGTGAATAAACTATTTGCCCCCCCTCTCCCCCCCCCAAATTTGCCCAGCTGTAGCTGCCAGCATCTGGATGGAGTCTATATATTCCATCACAGTGCCCGCTCACTGGGTGCTCCTAACCAGGCACAGTGACACAACAGAATATAGATATTCCAGTGTGGAATGTACAGACTAGCAGTGTTATTCAATCACATATCGCATGAGAGCAGAGATTCCACATGGGAGCGTCTAGTATCTTCCACATGCATCCTATGCATTTCCTGTTCATTACTAGCACTCTTTGACTAGCTCATCTTTTACCAGCATCTTGTGTCCCCGTAGCAGGCTTTTCATCTCCTGTCAGCAGGATGCTGGTCAGTCAAACGAGGAAGCTCTGAGGCAGCTCTGGTTACCAGACTCCTGGATGTCCTAACGTGAAACCAGCGAGGGCTATTTCAAGCAAGGAACTTGTGTGGTCTTATTTGTTATTGAATCTGGAGATGAAAGTGTGGGTCAAATTCATCTCTGGAGTCACTCCATCGACTTTGGCAGTGGTGAAGTTGGCCCAGCACGTCCTGGGCTGTGAGAACAGAATACCAGCCAGGCAAGACGCAAAACCTGAAAGCTCTTTAGGGCTCTTAAGTTTGGCAATGGCACCCTTTCCATGCCCAGAAGCTCTAAGGAGAATGTGAAACAGTTTTCCACACTTTGCTGATGCGTTCGCACAACATTCAGCCAGGTCACATCAGCTCATTTTGGCCTAATGCTAGGGAAGCTTCCCCCAAAGAGTGCGGAGGAGAGTTTATTATAATGCCCCTCTGTGGTCTTGCTTGAACCAAATGGAAAAAAAATTGCCTAGCCCGGTCACTTTTAAAATATAATTAAGTTCAAACAGATAAGCCATAGGCCATGTCCCCTTAATCACAGTCACATAAGATCAAGAGGCACATCCATACCAGTGTTCCCTTGTGGGAATTCTGTCCACAGAAAACAGAGTTCATGTGCATCCATAGTTTGTTGGCTGCCTCTCCTCAGGCCCATCTGTTTGTATGGCAAGGTGCCTGGTCACAAAGAGGCTGGAGGCTTGCCCTAGAACATAGGTGCCAAGTCAGCTTGGGTTTAAATAGGCAGCTCCTTTACCATGCCTAGCACAGCACAGCTCCGTGCAGCAATGGTGCCGCATTCTGCTGCACAGCTGTGCCAAAAATAAACAAACAGCTGGAGATGGAAAGGACGACACATCTTACAAGTGTTTCTGGCTGATTCTTGCAGTGGGTGTTTGTTCAAACATAACAAGAAAATAACAAACAGCATAAAGTCCCATGTCTGACAATGGCACCGGAAGTGAAGATGAATCCAGGTGAAGTTAAGTCCATATCAGAGTTGTACAAGTTATTTAGAAGAGTGGGCAGCCACCCTAAGGAAGAGCTAACCCTGCCTGGTCAGCTACATGGTAGTACAGATGAATCCCTTCTATGTGGCTCATTGAAAACCACAGAGATTGCACAAGTTTGTTTCGAAAGGGAAACACCCCCTGGTTCATGAAGGATTTAAACAAATAATCAAATGTGAGATTACAAAGACAGGGCATTTGTCTCCTGAGCACAGCCAGCCTGTGGAAGGTACTGCAGCAAATCAACCTGGAAAACATAAGAAAAACTGGTGTTTCCACGTAAATAGCAGAAGTGTGGTCGGTTTGCATTCCAGAGACCTCTCCTGCATTCTGATGCTATTCTCCTCTCCAGGCATACTTTCCAGCCATGGCCACGTGCGGGAAAAGGACAACTTGCACTGTGTTAGGCCAGGCCCATACAGGCTATCAAATCCAAGGTTCAAGAAAAGTATTTGGCTACTGATCCAGGGTTCAGTTATATGGCAGTGTGAAAGGCCCACAGTTCAAGGAAGCTGAATTCTTCCCAGTTAGTTAATATCTGTGGAAATTTTAAGTCTCAACTTTCTGAACCAAATATACTCTTAAATTGTAACTACAAAAATAAAACAGAATAATGGATAGAGGGTAACATTTTCAAGAGTGCCTCGGTGACTTAGGTGCCGAAGTGACTCAGGCACCTAGGAGGCCAAAGTTTCAATGAAAGTCACTGGAAATGTTAGCCAAAGGCTCCAAGATGTTCACTTTAAGGGGATTAGAGGGCTCAGGGGCTTGGTCATGAGCTATGAAGCTTTCACCACTTTAAATCCAGCCCAGTTTGGTAGTGACTAATCGATATTGTAATCTGATACACTCAGACGACCATGTAAGACCGAACTCATAAAAAGACTACATCACAGAAAACACTAGTGTAAATTGGCACAAACCTGGAGATCTCAGCAGAGGGCTTAAGGATGAATTGCTCATTGAAACGGATCCGATGGTACTCGCTTTTGCCTGTTATACCTTTTCCATGCACAGCCCTGTCAGGTCCAGTACCTTTCATGAGCACTAAACTTAATTCAATGCCCCATGTAAGCACTTCCAATATAAGAGGAAGGATTTTAAAAAGGAATTGATTCAATTTTAAAGAATTTCTATGGAGTAACAAAGAAGGAAATTCAAGCAAGTAAACCAGTCAATCACTGAAGGACATGGTCAAACATGAATCTTTGATTGTAGGAACAAAGATGGATGGAGAGAGAAAAAAAGAAAGGTTTAGAAGACAAGGAGACAGTGCCAGGGAAAGGAGATGGAGACTCTATGAAGACAGAAGCAGGAGTATTAGAGAAAAAACACAGAAACAGATGTTAGGAAAAAACAGTGTTCCCACAGGGGTATCACTTATCAGCCATTCTTGCACATAACACACATTTTTTCCAACATTAAGCTAAGAAAGCTATTGATTAATCATAATTAACAGAAATAAAACCCTGGTCCAGATCCTAATGTGGAATAATATTCTTGCAAAGGTAAATGCCATGGAAGGTTCTAGACACCCACATTAGATATGGAGAGGTCTCAGGAATAGGACAAACCAAAATATTTAAAGCAGATAGGTGTCCTCAGTGAGCTAGCCAATCAGAGAGCCAAAGCACTCAATTTAACAAGTCAGGGCATGGCCCTCCTGAAGAGAATGCCTGGGGAAATCATTCTGGGTGTTGGGACATTGAACACTGTGGGCATGTCCTACTACCAAGCAAATGTTTACCTGTGTTTCCTTCTTTCTTGGACTCTCAGGAACTCCACTACTTGAGGGAGGGTCACTTTAGAGGGCTCATGGCATAGTCATGTATATGGAGACTGTGTGGGACAACTGGGAATTTAAAATAGGAATCTCCTCGACTTCCCCCTCAGACTCACCAGGGCACAGTTCAAACCACTTTAGCAAACAGGCACCCTGCATATCCTTCAAACATCATATCTCCGCCATTTCCTTAATTGCCCGCAGCTGCACCATCCTCTTTGTGCATACAGGGGCAAGCCATGAAACTCGCTCTTACTTCCATGCTGTACCTGTGATACCACCCTGCCCTGAGACCGCAGACTCTGAAATGCAAGCAATTGCCCTGGCACACATGGCCTATTTTCACATTGTAAACAAGTGGGTTTCTCTCCCTTTGTGCTCCAACAGTGCACCTTCCAAAGCACCTCTACAGTCAATGTGCCTACCCTACCTCTCCTCCACTGAGTCATCCACTCCACCCCAACCTATGCCAGCCAACACAGGGCAACGGGACATGGGCAATGCTGCAACCTCCGGCCATGGGCTGCTCCTTCAAAGGAACAAAAGACAAAGAGCAGTAATTTATCAGCTGTCAAGAAAAGAAAAACACAAATAATTTCTCCCTGACTGTTCTTTTGCTGATTGCCACATGGTTATTTTGTTGATTTCCACAGCTGGATGCTGCATTCAGAGCAATGCTGGAATAACTTGAGTAAAGTGAAACCGATTTCACCAGCTGCCTGTGTGTGCATGCCTGATATGGACACGCAGGCCTCCTTCCTCCTCTTCAATTACCCATCTATTATGTTCCCCAGCAGCAAAGCTGGTCCAAGTTTTTCCAACGGAACACTATTCCTTTGGAAAATGCTGATTTGACTAAATCAAAATATACCACAGGCATGAATTGATGTTAATTTTTTCTAGGATAAATTACCAAAACATTTTGTTTTGACTTTATTATAATTTATAACAAACATTGAAATGTTTTGACATTATAATTTAGAATGCAAAACAAAAGTCAAGTTGTCAGTTGAAATGAAATATTTTGACTTTATCAGAATGAAATGTTTTGATAAAGTCAAAATGAAATGTCATTTTGATTTTCTCTCTCAGTGAAATTTCAGAATTCCAGTTCAATGGGAAATTTAAAATAAATTATTTTGGTGCTGATTCAGAATGCAAAAATACCTGAAATGTCAGATTTTCACAGAAATTCCATATTCTGACCAGCCTACCCAGCAGTCTCTTGTGGTCCTGGGGAGGCTACCACTTGTTGGTGGCTCTTGAATATGAAGAGCTGAAACATCTGTTCATCCTTCCCTTCCTCCTTCCTGCCCCTACCCCATTTTAAAGCAGTGGCATGATGGATGGCTGCATTGTTTACTCCTGGGGGAATTCTGTACCACTGCATGTGTGCAGAATTCATGTCCCACACAGACTTCTTTGCTTCCCTGCAGAAAAATGACTTTCTGACATGGAAGCAAAGGGAAGCTGCAAGAGCAGTCACGCACCACTCCCTAGCTGCGCAGGTACATTGTTTCAGGTACCCGGAGCAGCCGGCGGAGAGGTAAATCACTGCAGAACTGGGGACACCCCAGCCAGTGGCTCCTACCCTGAGCTGGGATCAGCTGCTAATCCCGGGTGGGCTGGAGGCAGGAGAGGACGGGACTTCCTCTTCCCCTGCAAGGAGTGGCTAGGGCTGTGTCAGACCCACCCCTAGAAACCTCTCCAGCTGCAGGAAGCTCAGCATCCTCCCGTTTCCTGTCCCCATTGCTCCTCAGCTTCAGGGGGTGGGATCACTGTACGGGGAGCTGCTCCCCATCCGCCCAATCCCTGTGTATCCAAGTCTCCCATACCCAGACACCCCTGCCAAGCCTCACCCCATACATGCAGAACCCCCCCCTAGCCCTCCATACCCAAATTCCACACTATTGAACCTCAACCCCTGTATCTGGAGCCTCCTGCACCCTGACCTCCTGCCTCCGGACCCCAACTCCTGCACCCAGACCACCTCCCACTGAGCTCCCTTGACTCAAACCCCCAACCTGATGAGCCCCACCCCACATCCAGACCCCCATGCCACTGACCCCCAACTAGTTGCACCCAGACTCCCACCCCACCCAGGCCCCTCTGCTGAGCCCCAACCATCTTCACCTGGAAGCCCCTGCAGAGTCCCATTACCCCTGCACTGGTCCGCCCCCCCCCCCTCCCCAAAGAGCCTCTGTGCATACAGATCCCCCCACACCTAGACCCCCCCACTGAGCTGCCTGCACCCAGATTGTCCCACACAGAATCCTCTCACCCCACACCTGGATCCTTCCACACTGAGCTCCTCCACACTTGGATCCTGCCTGGTTGAGCCTGCCTGGTTGAGCCTGCCTATCTCATAACTGGTGTGCCTGGCACAGAGAGACAGAGCTCTAGAGTGTTTCTGGAGCAGGCCCAGGCCTTGTGCTGTGTCACAGGGTCGGGTGACGCCTCACCACTGAGTCCACCACTGGGTGGTGGGGGTGCTGCAGGGTGATCTCCCACCTTTGTGCAATCAGTGGCCTGTGCTCCCCACTGCCATGCTGGAGCCTCTGCATTTATTTATTGACAAATAAAACTTGCAGAATTTTAAAATATTGTGCACAGAATTTTAATTTTTTTGGTGCAGAATGCCCTCAGGAGTAATTGTTGCACCTTACTTGAAGCTATTTCTCCCAGATACCCACCTCTCTCATTCCCCACTTGCATCCTTGTCCCTTTCCATCCCCTCATCCTACCCTGCTCTCTCCTGGGAGTTCCATACCACATACTTGCTCTCTCACTCTCTCTCTCTCTCTCTGCACAACTCCAGTTCTGCAGTGTATTTGGGGGGCTTTGCAATCACTGTGAGGCATAGGCGCCAACTTCCACTGTTCCCGGTGGGTGCTAGATGCCACCCCCGCCCCTGGCCTCACCCCTACACCACCCTCACCCCACCCCCCATTCCACCCCTTTCCCCCCCTACCCCGCCTCTTCTCCCCTCCTCCCCTAGTGCGCTGCATCCCTGATCCTCCCCCTCCCTCCTGGAAAGTCCTAAGTGCTGCCAAACAGCTGTTTGCTGGCGGGAAGCGCTGTGGGAGGTAGGCGGAGGAGTGAGGACGCAGCGCACTCGGGGGGGAGGAGAGCTTGGCTGCCGGTGGATGCAGAGCACCCACTAATTTTTCCCTATGGGTGCTCCAACCCCGGAGCACCCACAGAGTCGGCACCTATGCTGTGGGGTAAGGTCTGTGGCTGTGCTGTGTTTGCCTTCAGTGATACATGGCTGGGAGAGTAGGGTGTTAAACTGCATGTGCTGAGTTAGTCATACCTCAGGTACAAATGAGTAGCAATGCACTTAATTGCACCCCTTTTTCCCCAGTTCCCACCTGGGCCCTTTTGACGACACTTACACCCTCATTTTGAAAATGCTACACACCCAGAAGATACCCCGGCCAAAAAACAAAAACAAAAAAAACATTTAGTTTCCCTAACAGCTGTACAAGCTTTGGAGAATTCTGGCCCTTATATAAGCTTAGGCTTCCTGCCACTAAAACAAAAGGTAGATTTTGCCTGGGAAAGGGTTGTGGTTAATGGGTAGCCAGGCCAGGAAACTGGTTACCATTACTGCCTGCTGTCTTCACCTATTAGTTCTCCCTCCTCCCTCACTGTTTTGTGCTAGTGCACAAGCTCATTTGTTATTGTTCAGATGTGCCAGTCTGCTAGTACCACACTGTTGTAAGGTACCGGGCATCTGAAGCACTTGTTTCGGACAAGAATAGCCACACGTGCAAAGAATGACATGAAAGTCTTTCTTGCAGGAGCAGCAACTATTGTTCTCCCTTTTCCCCTACTTTCTGACGGCAACTTGATAGATTTCAAACAAAAGAGACACTATAGAAAACTTCCTCCCGGGTGTGCAGGTAGCTCTAAGGATGGTCTAGTTCAGCGGTTCTGAAACTGTGGGTCAGGACCCCAAAGTGGGTCGCGATCCCATTTTAATGGGGTCGCCAGGGTTGGCTTAGACTTGCTGGGGCCCGAGACCAAAGCCCGAGCCTCACCACCCAGGGCCAAAGTCCAAGGGCTCCAGCCCTGGAGAGCAAGGCTCAAGTTACAGGACCCTGCCTCAGGCTGAAGCCCTTCGGCTTCGGCTTCGATCCACCCCTTCCTCCCACCCAGGGCGGCGGGACTCGGGCGGGCTCAAGCTTTGGTCCTCCCCTGGGGTCATGTAGTAATTTATGTTGTCAGAAGGGGTTAGCAGTGCAATGAAGTTTGAGACCCCCTGGTCTAGTTGGTGGAGGACACATAGGAGTAGAACTCCGGAGTGCTGCGTTCACCTTTCCGTTCAGCCACAGACCTTGGGCAAGTCACTTAATCTGCCTTGTGCCTCAGTGTCTGCGAAAAGGGAATAATACCACCATAGTCCAGAGGGGCACCGTGAGGAGACAATTCATTAACGATTGCAAGGTGCTTCGACACCACAGTGCTGAGAGCCATACATGAACCTAGAAGGTCCTTTAAAGATTATTTTTTAAGTCACAGGAAAACAAACAAACCCTCAAACCCCTCTTACATGTTGAAACGTCAAATTTGAGTTCTTTTAATAGCTGTAGTCCAACAACAAGCAACAAGATTGTGTTGTATTGATGTGCTTGAGTAAACAATTTAGTGTAATCTAAATCAGAAATATTTAATTGCAGTATTAAAAAAGCCATTATCAACTGAATACAGTGACTAGAAAAATTACAGCTCATGAATATGCAAATTGCTCGACAAAACACATTCTGTGAACGCTTCAGCAATTTTCAGAGATAAACCTTGAACAAGCTGCCTATTTCAATTGCAGTTTTATTTGTAGATAAGTAGCTGGTGCTCAGTAATGCAGGTTTAGGAAATACGTCTTTATGATGCAGTCATGTAGAGAAGTTTCTAGCTGGTAAAATGTGTTTTAAAAATTCTTCCGTTTTACTCTACGATTTTCCTTTCTGTGCTATTTAGGAACATTAAAGCTTGAGGTCCAACTGTTTCTAACCACTTTCTCCAACCAATTTCACACAGTGGGTGAGACAATATTGGAAATATTGAGCCACAAGAGTTCCTACCAGTACATGAAGGAGCACGAGTCATAAAGCCAACCACAAAGCCACGATGTTGAATTGTTACAGCCATGTTCCCTCTGGCCTTGACCTGTCAAGGCGCTGAGCACTGTGGCCCTGATTAAGCAAAACACTTGGGGCCAGACTGACAAAGGGATTTAGGTACCTAAAGATGAAGACAGGCACTTGAGAGAGATGCTTTGAAAAATCCCACTTGGTGCCTAGGTGCTTTTGAGAATCCCCTAAATAACTAGGTAATTTAGGCCCTTATCCCTGATCTTGTCCCAGTCAGTGGGGACTTTCATGTCTACTAGTTCCATTGAAATCAATGGGGCTACTCAAATGATTAAAGTTAGGGATGCACTTAAGTGCTCTGTTGGGTTGAGCCCAAGCACTCAGCACCTTGGAGGATTGAGTCTTTCCTCAGAGACCAAGGAAGTGTTCTTTGTGAGCCCACTCCAACACCCAAAATCAGTAGGAATCTTTCCATTGGCTTCCAAGAGCAATGCATCAAACCTTATATGCCTACCTGTGGAGTCACAAAATTGCAGCCAAGAGCTGTACATAACTGTACTATTATCTTCCTAGGATCCAGGCCATCACCCTGAAACCAAATGCACGTGGGGGAGGGGGGGAGACTTTTTCTTTTTCATCCATAACAATAATCGAATCATTACAAATATGAATATGACAAGATTTAGAGGAGAAACATTTACAGTAGATTTAGCCAATTTATAAAATATTCTAAAGTGACAAATTTACATTCACTCCTCTGCAATTAATTGGGTGCAAGCAAAAGGGTTCACAATTTAAAAAAAATAAGTGTTTTCCTTATTGGCTGTAATGTAGCAGTGAAATGGTTCGCACACGCACGTGTGTACATCGTTCCCATTTACTGATCAGCCTCAGAACTGTTCTACTGTGTATCATAAGATTTATACTATCAGGAGGTAATTCACCTTTAAGCTTGAGTGGCCCGAGGATCTGAGTTCTAGCCTCGCTACCCCTATGAAATTCAGTATGTCCATTGTGTGCAGCACACTAACAACCACAACGTCCTACATTTGTTACATCCACACATTGTCAACAAACCAACAGTCAGCCTTGCTCAGCAAACTGCCTCGGAGAATACTGCATGCAAAAATCCTAAAGCTGAAGATCCCCCTGCCTTACTTTGGGAGGGAATGTTATCTGATTATTTTATTCTGCAGAGTGGAATACATTCAGAAAATACGAATTTATAGTCCAACAACAGTAAAATTGCATACTCTTTACTTCTTCATGCTCTAAAATTTTCTTTGGAGCTAGTACAATTTTTCACAAAGCATTTACAGAATGAACACCATATACTTCGCAGCTGTTAGTTTTACCACTTAGTCTGGATGAGTTTTAACCCCCTTTCTGGTGGTTTATACATGCTGCATAAACATGAATAGTAAAGAGAGAATTAACAACATACAACAGAGATACGGTCAAGCAAGCATTTAAACAAATTGGCACAGGGATTTCTCTCCCCTAGTGCCCATGCACATGCTGATGGGTATCAGGGTTAGGTCAGGGATTCACAAATGTTTTGTATAGGCTAGATCACATTTTCATTCAGAGATTGTCTTGTGGACACTTCCCTGGCCATTCAGAGTCGCTTGGCGCACCTTTTCCCATTTGCAACCGCAGAATAACCCCCTGACTATGCCCAATTCTTACATGGTAAAGTGAGAGTAGGAATTTGTAATGTATACATTAAAGCCATCTTTCATACAAGTTAGCATCTGAAAACAACTGCTTTGTTGACCACCAATGGCCCACAGATCAGATCGAAAACGACTGCATTAGGGTGATGTGGAACTGAAGTTAGGAGTGGACTGCAGATAAGTTACCTTGATTTCTGAAAACGTGTTTTTTTACATTGTTTCCATATGCAACAATTATACACCCAAAACCTCAAACATATCAATTTATTCAAGTTGCTCTTCTCAAACGGACATCAAATACTAACTCTGACCAGAAAGATACAAAGCCAGATATTAGTCCTGTTGCCACTAGTACAGATGTGGTCTGGGCAGATGTGCAGAAGCACTAGGCACCCTGAGATCTGTATGTTCATCTGGGGAGCTGCTCCCACTGCTTGTTTTGGGGAACTGTAACCCCACTCTTTCAATTCAGAATGAACGGACAGGCTCCTTTATGTAAAAGGGCAAAAGGAAAGGGGCCCCACCCCAAATCTGATCTCCATTGTAATAAGTTGGATGAGGGGTGCTTTACTGAATGATGGAGTGGAAAACAGTGGATGATTTTATTTAAAAACACAGGGTCAGTCTTTTATACATACCAATACCCCTTTCCTCCACCTTTTGGGTTTTGCTTGTTGTCTTAGACTGTAAACTATTTGGACCAGGGATTGCATCTTACTATATTTTAGCATATACCACCCAGCATAGGACCTTGATCCTATTTGGGATTTCAAGTGCTACTGTGATACAAACAGTATATTAAAATAATAAGAAGTTAGTAAAAAGTTATATACACACACACACTATATAGATAGATAGATAGATAGATAGATAGATAGATAGATAGATAGATAGATAGATACACATACACACACACACACACACACACACACACACACACACACACATTCTAATGCATATACACACACAGAGGATATAGGTATATTTGAGAGTCAGGCACAACCTGTGATAATTTTATCAGCAGAACTAGAAAAAGTCCTGAATATGTGCAGTTTCTAAAGAGAGGAATGGATGTAATTTACACACGTCAGCACAGTATATCCATTTACTCATTTTCTATCCCTGCCATAGGATGGACATTTCCCCCTTACATAAATGGAAAAGCACTCTAGTGAATTTCTTTTCCTGCTATGACTGCCAGGCAACTGTAGGATCAAGGGACTGAGATGCATTTTCTCAAGTTCCAATCAATCCAGCCTGTCTCCACACACCGTTATTTGTAATTACTTTTCTCTTCTCTTCAAGATGGCATATTATTCCCTAGAATTATAGTTAGTTACATTTGATCTTTAACAGGAAAAGGAGATATCTTCATAACTCAGATGTTTATATTATTTTATAACAAAAATAATTAAATGTTCAAGTTCTGCGGGAGACCCAATGACCTCATGCTTTAGTTAAAAGATGCCATGGGAAATGAAATGAATACAATACCAAGTTCAAAGAACGTGAGCAATAAATAACTAACCTATTTGAGTTTCTTGTAATGTTTTTAGCATCTCAAGACAGCGTTTGATGCACATCTAGAGATGCATGAGACAATTACCAAGATGTAAGGCTTTGTACTTTTTTTCTTTTTTAAGTGTCACATGCCTGCGATTTCTGGTTTCAGACAGGAGGTGACTGATCCTGCTTCTCAAAAAATATGTTCTGCACTTGGGACAGGATGGAAGGAGGGGTAGGGGCACAGGTCTCTTTAAGCCATCTTTCACTCCACCCCTTCCAGGACTGTTCAGGCCTGGTGGAAATTAAAGCAACCCTGAAGCTGTTCTAACGTATGCCCTGCTTCCTATGGCCTCCTCTAGGAAACAGCTGTAGTGCAGTGCATCTGGTCATGCCCCTGACACATAGTCAATCCACTCCCTCCTAGGTCAGATTGCAGGGCTGGGGTGAGCCCTTATGCAAGCTCTACATGGGTCAGGGAAACTTCTTTCATGAGCAGTATTCTTAAGGCCCCTCCTTGTTGCCAGACTGGTGTAAAAGGGCTTTAGCATAAATAAGAATCAGGCCCATTGAGTAAATTACTCTTTGGCTATTTCTGAACAGGCCAAAGCCACAAAGTTTTGTTCTCACGATATTTTTAAATGTTGAGTTTTGTGCTCTCGGCACCGTCTCCTTTCCAGGAAGGGAAGGAGAGTGGGAGATCAGAGTTCTTTGGCAGCTGGGCTGAAAAGTGTTAAGCCTGCAAGGTGTATTGTTTTGTTCTGCTGGCAGTGTAGCAAGCCTGGAAAGGGACAGCTATAGCCACCACCACAGAGTGAGGAAGGTAACGAAGAAAGGAAATAAATCACTAAGCCTGCCTGCGTAGCTTCTTAAAGAACCAGCATCAGGCAATGCAGGCCAGGGTTATTCTTGCAATAACTTGGGGGGAGGAGGGAAATGGGAATTCCGTTTCTGCATCGGGGGGAGTGTTAAACAGGACACTGAGCGGTTGCTGTCTCTCAGAGGTGAGGGCAACTGCTCGACTTCCTACCGGCCATTCCAGCAAAGCCAATGTGGACAACTTTTTATTTGTGCAATGAATATTCAAAAGTTCAGATGCAGAGAGACCAGGTAGCTTCACAGAGATGGGGTGACTCACTCCAGGTATGCCAAGAGATGCCCCCACAACTTATTGTGAGCATATTAGGCTGAATCCTGAGAGACTCTGAGCATCTATAACCCCTACTGAGTTCATTGGGACAAGCAGGTGCTCCGCATCTCTCAGTATCTGGTGCTTGTTGAGGAAAGGCAGCATGTCCTCATTTGTTATATTTCTAATGAAAGCGAGACAAGTCCCTTAACTCTAGGTGTAGGTCCAGGGGACATTCATAAATATATGTGCTGATATGTCCTCATTAGCAAAGGAACCATTAGCATCCACAAACCCAGACTCCCTCCCATCTAAGAATCGGAGTCACTATGCATCCGACGAAGTGGGCTGTATGCTCAAATAAATTTGTTAGTCTCTAAGGTGCCACCAGTACTCCTGTTCTTTTTTTAGAAGGTGACAGCATTTCCAGAGGGTGAAGAACAGAAACTGAAATCCCTGTTTGTCTCTCCTGAGTGTGCTGATGAGGTAGAGGAGTTGGAAGAAGAAATACCTTCCTATCTACAAAATGTGCAACAAAGGAACTAAAGGCCTGAAAAGAAACTTGCCATTCCTTCCATCTGTCAAGAAAACTAAAAGCTGAATATTAATACTTAAAACAGATAGATGACCCCTGCCCCACGTAGTGGTGCTCCTCTGTGTTCTACATACACTCTTAAGATATTTTCACAAGCAGAGATTTTTGCAAGTTCCCTAAAATCCTGTAGCATGCCTGAGGGAAGGGATAAAGCAATGGACATGGAGAGCAATGCTGAGATTGGGGGGGATGCTAATGGCACTCTACCACCATACCCCTGGGTAGGCCAGCAGGAGCAGGAACCAAACCTGGGATCTCTGGTTCTAAACGCATGAGCCTCTATTGCCCACCCTAAAAGACACAGCTCTGGAAGCCAAAGCTGTAGCAGCAGGCTCCTCAAGTTCTGTGGCCCAGCCACCACTAGAGGGGGACAGAGGGCACCCTTGAGTGGGTTACACTACCACAGTGACTATGACCCCAGCATGAGGGTGATATTCAGTTTTGGGTTTTTTTAAGCTTCTTCAGGGTACACAGACCTGAAAGGTTCAGATTATTCAGGTAACTTTCAGAAATGGTTTTAATGTTTTATCTGAATCAAATCAAATGGATCTAAACCTTTTAGTTCACTCATCACTGGATGCAACATAAAAGTATCACCTGGCACTTTAGGAAAGGGTCCATGGCACAATGAAATGCCTTTTGTAAAGAAATATCAGCAGGTCTTGATGATGAGAAAGGTCGACAGATGTTCTGAATGACTTGTTACCAACACACGTATTACTTCCTTTCTCAAGAGGATGATCTGTTCACATGTTCCTTTTTGTCTGTTTCTTCCCACCCGGCTACATGATCACATCACATTTATGTTTTAAAGTCTGTGATAGGCTAGATGATCTTTATGTGACGTGGGATTTTGTTATGGCAATATAGGCTGCTCCCAGCAGCTTAACCACAGATAGAATTATTTCATACCTGTGTCAGAGCTATGCACTTGATTACAAAGCTACTATATACTTAAGCTACAGAACAGTTGTGATGTCATTAACCAACATTCTACTACCTCCGTTCCCTTCCCTTCCCTCCCAGACACTATTCACCAACAGTTCCACAAAAGAAGGAGCAAACAAACATTATCTGATGTCAGATTCATCTACTATCGCACCCTGGCTTTTCAGGAAATCCCAGGAATTTGATGCCTACTGTTTACACATACCAGTGGGAATTCCCACTTCAGTCTTCATTAATTTAAAGAGACACATATGTGATGCCTTGGGACTTTCTGCAGTTCTCAGTGACTTTCTCCAAGGCATGAAATTCTGAACTATGTTAAAGCATCAGCAGCACCAAAAGTGCACCAATTCTTAGATTTTTAAATCTATGCCTATGATTTTCACAATGCCACATACTGATGTATCTTCTTCCTGTTAGAAACTGTGTTTATTCTACTTTATTATGAGGTATCCAACATTAAAGCACAGTAAGCAATATACAGGAGAAAGACATGATCTCGAGGTCGAGATCCAGGAACTCCTCTGATTCCTAATACCAGTGTTCATGCTGCAACTTAGGGCAAGTCACTCATTTGTTGTGCCTCTGCTGATCCATCTGTACAATGGGTATAATACTAGTCTCCCGCACAGTGGATTGGTCAGGTGTGGTTAAGGTTTGCGAAGTGCTTTGAAAAAAAACTAACCCACTATATAAAGTGGAGAGTATTGTAATGTGAGCCTTTGCTCTTAGAGCACTTTTGATCTGAAGATCTCAAAACACTTCAAAAATGCCAACATACTATTAAGCCTCACAGCACTTAGCGAGGTAGGGAAGCATTAGCTTAATTTTACAACTGGAAAAACTGAGACAGAGGTAGGTTGAATGATAGGTCACATTGCTATAGCAGATCAGACAATTACTGTCCCCTTGATTAAAAATGTTCAGAAAAACGAATGAATCAACAAATGTGTGGTTGGTTTGTTTTCACTGAAATATTTCAAGTTTTGATTGAAATTGTACAAACCTTTTTATGTAGTTATATATTTCTGGTTTTCAGAAACCTGAAGACGTTCAGTTGTAAACTGAACAATTCTGACAAGAACCTGAACATTTTTGTTGAAAACCACTAACTTCCTGTGAGGCGCCCAGATGCTACGGAAACGGGGGGCCATACATTCATGAGCTATGCAATACAAAGCAGAAACAGATCTTGTTTTCTGTGCAGTCTAAACAGAGGAGAACCCACAAGCTTTTAGTCTTACAATGGACTTGGCCTGGCCCTTAGAGAATATGACAGTATTCTATAGTACTACCTCCAAACACTGTAACATCACAATATGGAGCGGGAGATGGAATACGCTAATGAGCTGCAGAAGAGCTCTCATTCTGGAGACTCGGATAACTTTTCAAGCAGACTTGACAGAAGATGTTTCTTGGAAAGAAACAAAAACAAACAAACCAAAAAACAAAAAAGACTTCTACAGGTGGACTCTGACTCCTGCATGCAATGGTGACACCACAATAAACAGGATCAAAATTATATGCTACTATGCACAAAGTGACCTTTTCTAATACCACAGCAAATTACCACACTAGCTGCAGTCAGTTCAGTGGCTTTATGCCACTCCCTAATAAACATGCCTTCATATGCCACAAAAGTACTGCTTGTACACTGCAGGACATTCTGCCCATGAACTCGAGGTCATATTTCTGAAGAAGAATTTTCAAAAGTCCAGAATTAATTAAGGTCCAAATCCTTCAGTTTTAGATGGAGACAACTAAGAGTTCACATGGGTGATGGATCAAGACCCTCAGCATATCAAAACTTCAAGATGGCCCTTTGGATCCAACCAATGGAGGATGGAGAACACTCCACGGCTATCAAAGTGATGTTTCAAGCCCTATTGGATGGGACCTTTGCTGAAGTGCCTGTCTCCACTGCAGAGAGTCATTAGCCTCCTGAACTGCAAGGACTCCTTTCTTGAGGAGGATATAACAGAGAGTCCAGCTATGCTGCAAGGAGCTTGACCTGGGATATTGCACTTGGAAAAATCCTCAAGCAGATCTCACATCAAGTCATTATCCTTCCCAACGCCATACAGGTAAATATAGTGCGTCGACTGGTCATCATCTGTACACTTGCAGACCATGTCTCTATTCTTGTAAGAGAAAACATAAAGGACATTACCCAGACAGAAACCACAAATAAAAAAGGGGGACCCAAGCCTAAACATACTTAACCAAAGAGACTAGCCAGGACATTGTCAAAACAAGTCATCAAAAGTGATTAGCTAGGTCTTGTGTCCACCCACTGATCCCAGCCAATGCCAAATACTTAAGAAAACGTTTATTTAAAAGAATAGAAGTACATTCAGGTCACGCCAGCAGTTAGCCGCAGGAACCAAATGCCTGGAACAAAATCCAGTTGTGTAAACTGTCCAGAAACAGGATAACCATGGGGCAGGCCCAAGCGAGCCACTGTTGGGAGTACTTTGTGAAGAGAAAGAAACCGAGCAGTTGAGAGTTACTGCCCACTGGAACACGCAGGCAGGCATTAAGGTGCCCCTGGCTGGTGAGATGACACAGCAGCTCAGAGCTCTGAAATTCCAAGCAATGCCTCTGATGCATGACATGTTTCAAAGAGTGAAGATTTATTACAGCTGACATCTTTGGATGAAAATAATTTACCTTCGTCTTTTAATTGTAAGCGCTACGTACCCAGCTAGTTAAAATACCAAATTGACATGAATTATTGAAGTATTAGCTTTAGGAGAAGATTAGTTTCCTGAGGCCCTGGCAGTTTTGTTCAAACCAGAAGATTTGAATGATATATTAGGAAATGCACTTTGGACATTATTTCTCTTCAAAGATGAAATCAAAGCAATGTCTGGAATGCGTCTATGTGGAGGTCTACCACTCTCATTTTAACAATATAAAGTACCAACCTTTGACTTTTTTTTCTTGCTTTTAACATTCTTATTCATATTTTTCAGTAGTTTGAATGTCAAAAATACAGCAGAGTTTTGGTATTGCACTACAAGAATAACCATGATGCTAAGGCCTTTTTAAGCTTATCTGAATCTGTGGTGATACGCCCCTTAAATTAAAAAAAAAAAAGTTATAAATATCCTAACTAAAATTGAGATAAACCTAAAATGTAAAGATTGAATATGGATCCACATTTCAACAAAGTTCAGGAATGTTTTTGATTTATTCAAAATACAGAGGGCCAGATCTTCAGCTTGTGTCAATAAACAGAGCTCCACTGAAGCTGGTCCATAGAGCTACACTGGTTTGTGACAGCTGAGGATCTGGTCCAATATTTAGTGGTCAAGGTACTGAAACCCTACAATTCCCATTGCAATTAATGAGAAGTGTAGGTGCTCAGCTCCTTTGAAAGATCAGGCCATCAATGCAAGTAGATAATGAATAGTTGAGCAGGGAATGCAACCCAGGAGTCTCAAATTCTAGTCTTCCTCTCTAATCATCAGACAGTACTCATTCCTTTAAAATGTAGAGCTCAGAACACTTCATGGATTCCAGTCTTTAATGGAGCAAGTTTGTCAAAAAAAAGTTCAATTATATAAATTTCTCCTTTAGATGATGCATCAGAGGGACTCACAACTTGTTTGTATGCAAAACTTGACTACTTTAAAATAAAATAAAATAAAATAACATATGGTGAACATGTTCTCCAGACTATAAATAAGCCATCTTTATAAATATCCACCACTCTGGCAATGAAAAGCAGGAAAAAATAATAACCATCATATCTGTGTGGCACAAACACAAATCCACCTCCTGCTGCTTTGTATCCAATATTTAGCCAACAAAAACTATGCTCAGAGCTGTATTAATTCTTCCTCACACCATATTGGTGTAAAACACAAGGAACCAAACAAAAGGGAAGTATATTGGCTTCCTCTCTATTAGAAGTGTATAAAACTAATCTGTGTTTACTAGCGGATTTGGAAAACAATCCATAGGGAAATCTGTCTTGCATTGTCAGGTTACTAAGAAGCAGTGTAAACAGTGAAAATAAAAAAAAATGTTAAACTCTGTTAAAAAGAAAAATAATAATTTTTGAAATTATTTTTAATCCCAGGCAGTTCAGTTTATTCTGCTTAAAGTCTGAGCCAAGCCACAAATTTTGGATCTGAACATTCCCCAAGTCTAGGGTGTTTAGATCCAGATATTTTGATTTGGACCCAACTTTAATTCTGTTACTGTATGAGTCAAAAATCTTAAGATAATGATAGTAAACAGCAAGGGAAAGTTCATAGAATGGCCAGTACTCTGTCTGTCCGTTAAGAACATCTCAGAAAATGTTAATAACAGTGCAATGTGGGATGATGCTGTGGATACCAGAAAGGCCCACAAATAGTTTTTGTATGGCAAGTTTGTAAGGTAATAACGTCATCCTAGGTTAAGTACACTCAAAGACTGATTGACTGACTGACTCACTGTTAAGTTCAGAATATAGTTACTTGTTAGGGAGTTAACAGAAAGGATCTTGAAGTCATTGTTTTACCGAAATCTGCCCCCATTCTCTCACCATTGTGCTGCTGGCTATTGTCTCAGAATTCGGCATCCATATACCCACAAAAACCATGGCCACCTCCGTTTCTGACCTGCCCCACCTCAGCACTGTCACGCATCTAGTCTGAGTCTCAACATCTGCCATTTCCTCACAAGTGCCCTTAACTCTTCTTATTCTTATTATTTGTGTTACCATAGTGTCTAGGCATGGACCAGAACCCCACTCTGCTGGGTGATGGTCCTTGTCCCAAGAAGACTTACCAGAGGAGACTGAGTCAAGCCCCAGTTTAAACGAATTAAAAACTGGTCTAAATTAGAGCAACAGAGTGGGGCAGAGGGACTGCAAATCGAAATGGTAATTTGTTACGGGTATATGAATGGGTAGTTCCAGGGCCAGTGCAAGGATATTTTGCACCCTAGGCGAAACTTCCACCTTGCATCCTCCCCTCCTCCCAGAGCATCGCTTATTATAAACTTTCAAAAATGAATACTGCATAACGTAGTATTGTTCATTAGAATTAATACACATTTGGCTTGAAAAATTATTAAATTTCATTATTTAGTCTACATATTTAATGAAAATAAATGGCCTTGGGTCTCCTGCACGTGGCTAGAGTCCCTCCTGCCCCTCCCCCCCATGGATCTGGAAAGGGCTGTTTTAGGGATCAGAGCACAGAGCTGGGAGTCGGGATCTGGCTTCTGTTCTCCACCCTGGCTCCAACTCCCTGGATGACTTCAGGCAAGTTACTTCCCCGTTCTAGGCTTCAGCTCCCCCCAGTGCTAAGGTGTGAAATGGTTCCTTGTTCCTAGGCTGGAAAGTGCAATGCAGGCGGGAGAGGGTGTCTGAAGGCCTGTCTTCCCCACAGGTGTGAGGCGAGGACAGAGTTCCAGCCTCTGTCATGACCATCCTGGTTGCTTTACTCTGCCCCACGCCAATTGCTGCTGAAGCCCCTTACTCAGAGAGCTCTGGCCCAGGGCAGAGGCATCAGTGTCATTCTGGGCCTGATTTTCAGAGAGGCTGAGCCCCTGCGGTTCCCCCGATGTCTGTGGGAACTCCAGGGTTCTCAGTACTTCTGAAACTCAGGACAATTTATTTCGAATGCTGGGTCAGGACTAAGCCTGAAAAGGCAGGTTCATATACACCCCTCAATATACAGCAGATCTCCCATCAATAACAATACAAGCAACCAGGAGAATGATATGGGGCAGTCAGGGCCGGCTCCAGGCATCAGCCTGGCAAGCAGGTGCTTGGGGCATCCGCTCCGGAGAGGGGTGGCACATCCAGGTATTCGGCGGCAATTCAGCGGACGATCCCTCACTCCCGCTCGGAGCGAAGGACCTTCCGCTGAACTGCCGCCGCAGATCGCGATCGCGGCTTTTTTGGGGGGAGGGGGTGCTTGGGGCGGTCAAAACCCTGGAGCCGGTCCTCGGGGCAATTGGCCCAATGCTGGGAGTGGGGAGGATATGGCCCTAATGTGGTCATTAACTTCTACCTAGTAAAGTTACTGGTGCATCTTCTGTCATTCAGTGAGAGAACAAAAATCTCTTGGGTGCTGCAGCCTGCCCAGGGTTCAGCTGCACTTAACCTGAGTTGCTCGCACACTTGCAGTGGTTGTGCACCACGCAACTGGTCAGCCATGTTACATGAAAATCTGGCTCTGATGGTGTCGTAATTAGACTTAACAGTTACTGCCGCATTTCCTAGAGCTGTTGTCCCAGGCTGGCTGCAGACTCAGGCAGACAGAACTGTGTCGGCTAGACGCCCATCACCTTTGGAAGATTTTCCTTGTAGACATAAGGGCTCGAGACAGCTGTGTTTCTTCACTGAAAATTTGCAGTGTGCTGCCCCTGAATCCCAGATTAATACCTTGTGTGGGCAGGTGCAGAGCTCAGGGCTTGAAGGCCTCTGGTCTAAGGGTCTGAGCCAGTGCAGAACTAGGAGCCTCGATCTCCTGTGTTCAAAGCAGGACTCCGACAATGACTCCCCGGGTGCCTTTAGCAAGTCACGTCCCTGTTCTCTGCCTCAGTTTCCCCCAAAATGGAGCTTTATTTACCTGCTCCACAGGGCTGCAGGGATGGATGGGGGGGTGAAGCCTTGGAAGGTGGCACGTTCTGAGGACGGTTACACTTTTGCAGCTCTTTAACCCTGTATCCTCTGGCAGGGCCATGATCCACCCCTGCAGGTGGACCGGTGGCCACGGTCTCCTCTTCCTCACCCCCACCCCGCACCGCCCCCTCCTGCCGCTGCATTGCTGTCAATAGGGCCAGCTGCAGGCAGGCTGATGTCACTGCTCCAATCTGCAGCCGGCAGCCCTTGGGCAGCAGCCGCTGCTGTGGCAAGGGGTCCATGACTGCCAGAGCTGGAGGGAGCGGGAGAAGGCAGCTCTGGGCTGGCAGGGGGGGCACAGGCGGGCAGTGATGTGGGGCACGGCAGAGGGCCCGCGGTTGCAGAGGACGCCCGCAGAGGTAGGTGCTAACACGGCTACAAGCAGCCCGTCCCCCAGCCGGGAGCAATAGTGTGAAAAAAAAAACACCACCACAACTTTTGGGCACCACTTTTTGGCACCCCCAAATCTTGGCGCCCTAGGAGGCCGCCTAGTTCAGCTAGTGGTTACACCGGCCCTGGGTAGTTCTGAGTACAGAAACCAAACTGAGGGCAGGGATTGCCATAATAAACATGGGGTTACACAAGTTTGAGGCATGCATCATCATCATCATCATCTACACAGAAATAATGTAACATTTTGTTCTTCTGTAGAGACGCTTACTTGAGAATCTCAAAGCGCTTTATAAAAAAATTATTACGCCTCATAAGACTTCTCCGGGTAGCAGGAAAGTACTTTTCACCCCATTTTACAGAGGGAGAAGTGCAGGCAAAGAGCGACCAAGTGAGTTGCTACAGATCACAATGTGAGCCAATGGTAGATCTTGGGAATGAAATAAAACTCTTATCTCCGAGGTCCATATGGTAACTAGTAGACATCCTGCCCGAGACATGGTCTAACCACTAGGTAAGCCACGCAACTTTCAGTTTTCCTAAACCTTACTTAGCCAGGAAGCCAAACCCCTTATTTTTAAAACCTAACCATTCTTTAGAGATTAACAGACTTCACATTGGATTTAGGTGTAAAACTTCCCCTGAAGTCTATTGCCTGAAATGTCTACACCCAAGGAGAGAATTTGCCTGCTGGTTTCATTTGTGGGAACAAGTTGTTATGATTTTCTTAAAAACCCTGCAGGAGATAGAGTATGTCTAAGAAAAACAGGGCTGTGTAAATGGAGCATCAGTTTCCATGACAGAAGACGTCCTGCTCGAACACTTTGCTCTGTTTGTATTTTTGATTCCCAACGTGGTTTCTTCTTTCCAGGATAGTTCGAGTCCTGCCAGATTCAGGCACAGCCTTTCACAATGAATTGGCTCTAAGCGTGAAATGAACCCAGTTTTCTCTTTCTCTCTTTGTAACCCCAGTCAAACCCTGAAGAGGCTGAAAGACAGTTTAGTTACTGTTTGTTCCTAGAAAACTCTGGAACAGAAACAATTGGTGACCAAAGGAGTAACCCCAAAACAGCCAATAAACTGCATCTAGTTTGAACCAATGAGGAGGAGAGGGCTGCCACGTTTTGACATCAGTTAGAACGGCCTTAGATAGCTTGTCTGTGATTTGTTGGGTGCCAGTAACAAAAAACCTGACATTGTACTTACATATCAGCAGTGGCTAGGTGCTGTGCATACAGCAGGAACCAATACCTGTCCAGTGAGTTCATCTACTTTGCAGCTGCACTGAACTCACCTTTTAAAAAAAAAACACTACATTTTCATGGTGAAGAGGGCAAGGATTTGGTATCTACGCTTCTGAATACTTGCTTAATCCACCGTATATCCCCAGGAAAGCACAAAAAGGTGATATTTAGTTGACATACACCCACAGCAATTAGTTTCCATTTTATACTTATCCCCGAAGAGCATTCCTCCTCCTAAGACAGTGACTAATGATCTCTGGCTGGTTTGGGCCAACAGCATCAATGCTTCAACCCCCTCTCAATTTCAGGCTGATTTCCCCCCAAACTTCAGTATGTCATCCCACTGCTCACACAGTGTAGTGTACCAACACTGCATGTGACATGCAGCATGAGGAAAAAGACCTCAGCTGCTATGCAAACAGCTCCCTTCTAGGGGGGTGCAGGCTGCCCAGGCCTTCCTCCAGAATAGAAAGCATTAACACAGAGATGCGGTCAGATCCAAGATCCCTCCCAGAGCCCTTCAAATTAGCACTTGATGCTACAGGCCTAGACTTAATGTTGGCAAACAATCAATGCTGGAATAAATTATATGCCACCTAAGATTCCACATTTGTCATCAGAGCTACTCAAAGCTCCATGGTGATAGCTGGGACAGAACTCAGATCTTTCTGCTTCCCTCTAAAGCCAAGGAAAAATCCTGATCCGTTTAGGACCCAGAGTACATAGGGTAGCAGCTCTAATTGCATCCGGTAGAGCAGAGGTGGGCAAACTACAGCCCGCAGGTCACATCCGGCCCGCAGGACCATCCTGACCGGCCGCTGAGCTCCCGGCCTGGGAGGCTAGCCCCTGGCCCCTCCCTCGCTTTCCCCCCTTCCCCGCAGCCTCAGCTCACTGCACCGCTGGAGCAATGCTCTGGGTGGCAGGGCTGTGAGCTCCTGGGGCAGCGCAGCTGCAGAGCCCAGCCTGACCCGGTGCTCTGTGCTGCACAGTGGCGTGGCTGGCTCCAGGCGCTGCCAGCCACCGGTGCTCCAGGCAGCGCAGTAAGGGGGCAGGGAGTAGGGGGGTTTGGATAGAGGGCAGGGGAGTTTGGGGTGGTGGTCAGAGCGCGGGGTGTGAATAGGGGTCGGGGCGGTCAGAGGGCGGGGAATGGGTTGAATGGGGGCAGGGGTCCCGGGGGGGGGCAGTCAGGAAGGGGCGGGGGAGTTGAATGGGGGGGTGCAGGGCAGTCAGGGGCGGGGGTTCTGGCGGCAGTCAGGGGACAGAGAGAAGGGATGGTTGGATGGGGCAGTGGGCCCAGGGGGTGGGGGACGTCAGGAATGAGAGGAGTGGTTGGATGGTGGTGGTGGGGGGGCAGTCGGGGCAGGGGTTCTGGGGGCTGTCAGGGGACAGGGAGCGAGGGGGTGGATGGGGCAGTGGTCCCGGGGGGTGGGGGGCATCAGGAATGAGAGGAGGGGTTGGATGGGGTGGTGGGGGGCAGTCAGGGGACAGGGAGCGAGGGGGTGGATGGGGCAGGAATCTGGGGGGGAGGCCGTCATGGGGTGAGGAGCAGGGGGGGGGGGTTGGGTAGGGGGCAGGGCCAGGCCACGCCTGGCTGTTTGGGGAGGCACAGCCTCCTCTAACTAGCCCTCCATACAATTTCCGAAACCCGATGTGGCCCTCGGGCCAAAAAGTTTGCCCGCCCCTGCAGTAGAGGACAGTTGTTTGCCTGTTATTGCAATAGCCCAGTGGTTTGCAACCTTTTTCATTTGCAGACCCCTAACAAATTTCACACAGAGATGTGGACCTCTTTGGAAATCTTAGACGCAGTCTGCGGACTCCCAGAGGTCCATGGACCACAGGTTAAAAACCACTGCAATAGCCCTAAAATCGCTGGTTTGCCTTTTCTACCTGGCTGTACTGATGGCTTATGTTACATAACGAAAATCACACACAGTGCTGGTAGACAGCCACTCTCTTGTCTGATACAGAAGGGATTGAACTGGGAATCTCCCGAAATAAAAGCATCAGCTGACACAGCTTGAGCCAAAGGGTTAAAGCTCCTTAGATGGAGGCAACAGAATCATATCCTCTGCACAGAGGGAACCCTGTAACACACCCTGGCCAGTGGGTGACACACACACACAGTCTGAACTGCTGCAACACAGTCAAACACAAGCACCAGAATGTTTAACCTGCACAAAGGCCTTTAAGTTTAACATGAAATGTAATCAAAACAGCATTTAACAGCACATGGAGTTGCCTACCAGGTCTGGTGGCCAAGCCAAAAGTATTAGGTAGAGTTAACTTTGGCTGACACTACGGCTTTTACTGTTTAATTTCCTGATACTTAAAAAATAATTTAAAAAAAAATAGCTGTATCTTGAATGTATCTGTGTTTGGGAACAGCTCCTTATTTCTTTAACAAGGGCTGTGTTTTTGCACGCATATTTTGCAGATTTTTTTTCTTACTGTGCTCAATACAACAGCAGCCACAGCATCTTGGCTTAAGCCTCCCTTTGACAAATATGTCACCAAACATTTCTGGCAGGATATCCTTTTGCAGATAACTGAAATGCCAAGCTCAAAACAGTCTTTGCTGCTTCCACAGTCCCTTTGCCCAGAATGAAATATATTGTTTTGCACTGTTTGACTTGGGCTCAGCTGTAGAGCTTTACGGGACTCAGTCTGGCCGTATAGGCATCATCGGGTTAGATGGGGGCGTTGGCATGCCCTGGGTTTGGGGTTCAGAGAATACCAAAATCTTAAAGCGACGCTCAGTCCAACTAATCAAGTTTCACCTGTTCTGCCACTTCCTGTTTGGGTGAGGAAGAAACTTCCCCATAGATATGGTATTGCAGAATTGTCCTTAATGGAGGTATTATGCCTTCCTCAGAAACATTTGGTACTGCTCGCTGTCAGAGAGAGACCATTGGTCTGATCCAGTATGGCAATTCCTATATGGACCCAATACTCTGCAAAAAATGACCAACAAAGTCCACCCACCTCAAAGTAACTATTTATGGCTTCAATGAAGAACCAGGTGCAGTCCAGGTGAGCGTGAAAGGTTCACAAATAGCACTTATTATAAAGCATTTGAGGTGCCCTAAACCTATGAGGGGCTTTGCAGAACACCTGCAGAGATGTTCCCTGCCCCAAGAGCTTACAACAGGAACAGAACCAGAACACTACAAAGGGATTGGAGACAACAGTGCAGGTAAAGGCGAGAATGGGGATTGCTGAGAAGAAGAAAGGAGGAGAGACTGTAGGTGTGTTTGAAGGAGGTAAGAGACTGAGCTTGGCAGAGTCTGGGGCGACAGGAAAACTCTGCCAGGCACAGGAACAATGTGACACCAGGCACAAAGCAGGCAGTGGGAGAAGGATACACATGAGCATAGAGCACAGAGGTAACAGAGAAGAGCCATGGGGAGGGGCAAAATTACATTGGACCTCATAGGGAAGAATGAGGAATATGAGTCTGAAGCAATAAGAGAGAAGGCGGCAGTGGAGAGACTCAAGGAGTGAGTGGGGGTCAGAGCAGCTGCAGAGGAATTGTGGAGGAGGATAAACTTCATGCTGAAGGATAAACCTACTTAGCAAGTTTCAAGTGGTTTCAGGCATTGTTTGCAACCACTATTTAAATAATATTCCACAGTAATATTATATTGTGTAAAAAGCAACAGAGGGTCCTGTGGCACCTTTAAGACTAACAGACGTATTGGGAGCATAAGCTTTCGTGGGTAAGAACCTCACTTCTTCAGAGAAGAATCTTGCATCTGAAGAAGTGAGGTTCTTACCCACGAAAGCTTATGCTCCCAATACTTCTGTTAGTCTGAAAGGTGCCACAGGACCCTCGGTTGCTTTTTACAGATTCAGACTAACACGACTACCCCTCTGATACTTGACATTATATTGTGTGTACACATAATATGGTATTATTATTGTTCAGTGTTTATTCACTTTGAGTTTGTATTTCTCTACAATTTCACTTCCCTGCCCTATCCTTCACTCCCACCCCCCAGTATCTCCTCTGCATTGATTCTGCAACTATGTTCATTGGAAAGTCTGGAACAAAATATCACGTTGTACATCGTCTCACTGACTGGGCACCTCACCTCTCTACGCACGTGTCTGTCTGGATGTGTGCAACTCCCATCTCACTTAGGCTTTGGACAGTTATTGCCCCAAACTAAACTCTGATTAGCTGATTGGGTATTTCTAACTATGTGCTGAGTATGCACCAGCTCACAAAGCATGCACAGTTAAGACCCACACCCTAGATCCAATCTTTCCCTAATTTCGGGATGTTCTGATCGGGCCATGAGCGGCTAACTCACAACTGGATTTTAGATGGTTTTGGTGGAGGCACATGTCTCCTGAAGGTATGTCACAGAACTGAAGATCATTATAGTGCCAGCAAGATAATCTTTCGTCAACCTTCTTTTTCTCCATGAATTTACCAGTAATGATATGCTACAGTACAACAAAATGCAGAAAGCATTTTTCACCCTTGTTGGTAGGCCACACAGGACTTACTAGTGACATCAGGTATAGAAAAACTCCTACTGCCCATACATCTTGAGCTCAAGAAGAATGTCTATTAGCAGTGCTCTATCGGATCTAAGACACACAGCTGAGCAGATCTGTTTCCAGAAGGTAGAAGGAAGTGATACAAAAATGACTTTTACTCTTGAGAGTAATAAATTTGTTTTCTTTCCCAGGAAGTTATTTTTTTCTGGCACAGTGACATTTAAAACACTCTGAATTTTCTAAGGAAAATATTGTTAAAGCCCCAACCTTTATCAGTAGAGTGTATTTAAAAAACAGAACAATCAGACACATGAAAGTGCATGTAACTTGGCCACTGGTGCCTTTGTGAGTTATTTGTCACACACAACTAAATGCATGAAGGCCCATCATGTATATTCTGGTGTGGCTTATTTCTTAATTAAATGTGCATGACTCCTCTTCACACAGATTGGGAGGACCTCTCCCCCCCACCCCCCAAGAATCCATCACTATTTGGTGACCTTCTCTCCATTTCTCCTGTTGCAATCTAGTGGTACATATACTGAGAGGAGAAGCATTCCAAAGCAAGGACACTTCGTCTATGCATCAAAACCCAAAACCTTGAGGGCTGCAATGGGAGCCGTCCCGCAGAGCTAGGAATCCAATAACATCAGATATTAAAAGAGCCAAAGGCCCCATGTATTAGCCCAGCTCACACATTGAGACACAACATTGGCAAACATCTGTTTAAATTGTGGGCTGCATAGGAAAGGGGTTCGAGGTTCATTGTTTTGGTGTAGACTGATAGTTAGCTAAAATGCACCATTTAAAACAGGCAGTGTTGTGATAGCTGTGTTGGTCCCAGGATATTAGAGCTACAAAGTGGTCCTATAAAAGATATAACCTCACCCACCTTGTCCCCCATTTAAAATAGAACTTTTACCAAGCTTCCCAGGATAATGTCACCCAGTCTTTGCCAATATTTAAACATCTCCAAAAACTAAGGCAGCAAAGGAAGTTCAATGCAGCACACTTAGTTGGAAGGAGCTTTTCCTGCTAGATAATGGGAAGGGAGAAGAGATTTTTTGAGCTCTAGTTCGTTCTCACTTGCACACCATGCAAAGATACTTTTCAGAATCATTAAGAGAGAGATTGCTCTGCATCAATTCACCTCTCCAATTTAGCTTTTCTTTAATGTGTGCTGTAGACTCTATTATCTGAAATGCTACTATCACAGCCTTTGTGACTTTGTCTTGACTAACACATCAACAGATGCAGATTTCAGTCATCATGGGCCTGATTCAAAACCCACTGAAGTCAATGGAAGTTTTTCAAGTGGGCTTTGATCTGGTCCCTTCTATGCACAGCTTAAAAAATATGGAGAGAAGATATAACAGGAATTTGCCTCAATAGTCCCTACTCCTTGTAACTCCAAGTTATGCCATCACAGTCGGCAGGGCAAGTACTTGGGGTTACACTGAAACCAGGGATGGTGAGGGTCTGCCATCTTCTCCAGGGTTTGCATAAGCCAGTCAATCCTTTTTGTACCCTGAAGCAAGTAATATTTTCCCCAAAATAAAACTTAAAAGTATAGTCATGTTCCAAACATCACAGTTAATATACCTAGCCTGCCATCCTTGGAACATGAGGCATCCCTGACTAGAAACGCTATGGAGGGGGGGAGGAAAGAGGTCATTTGTAGAAATAAATTGCATGATTAAGTTATACCGTTTGTTACTGGCTCAGAACATATAGCTAAGGAAGAGGGAACAAAGGACAGAATATGAAGGGACAGCCATACAGTTATTTTCCACAGAGAAGCAAAAAGGAATGGAACAGTTGTAATTGCAAATGACCTTGGTCTTGCGTATAGCCGAGCCCCTAAGTAAGTGGAGGGTTATTTTAGGCTGAGAGAGAAAGGAGGTAAGTGAGTTGTAAAGGAATGCGTGTGTGAGTCTGGTGCTGAAAGGCACAGCTCTGAGCCTGCCAGGAAAGGACTCCGCTGTGACACGCTGGTCTTTAGAAGGAAAGGCAAGGAAGTATAATGAGGGACAACAAAAACTCCCTGAGCCAGCAGCTGGAAACAACATATTGTCTGTATCATGGGCAGAGTGCTCCCCTAGCCTTGCTTCCATGAGTCAGCATTTCAGGGGTCACAGGGAAGCAAGAGAGAGAGTGGTCAAGGCGTGTGCAGGAGGAAGGGGCCATTTGGATCCCAAATATGTAATGTGGTACGTGTGAGAGGTCTGCTGAAAGGCATGCCAGGGAACATTGGCTTGGACAGTGTCTGAGGGCATATGGAGTTAGCAAAATAATGCGCAACAGGCTATTTAAGCAGCAAGGTCAAGAAAGAAGAGGAAAAAGGCCTTCCTGGATTTTCACAGCATCCTTTTGTAGAGGAAAAGCATGTTCTCTTTGTACAGTACTTTCCTGTAGAGAAACGGGATAAAGCTTCTCTATCCTTCAACTGAAGGATACAAAAATCCACCACTAGAGGGAGTCCACCCCTTTTCCCCACAGCCATAGACAGGTACTTCTGGTGACCAAGTCTTCATGGGAAATACCAGAGGGCCAGAGCTTTTCACTGGGGGCAGAACAGTACAGGCTCAACTGGCTTCTGTGCAGCTAAGCTCATTTACATGAGCTGAGGAGGGTCTGGCCCAGTGGATCTGTAATGCAGTGCATCTAGGCCGTGGGGTGTAAGGCAAAGGAGAAGTCACTGGAAGACTCGATACTGCTTCAGCAGACGTGGAGAAAACACACTAGTTCTCTCTCTCTCTCTCTCTCTCTCTCACACACACACACGCAAAGACAAAGGTATGTTTGAAACTGTAAGGAACTAGTGTAATTTTCATAGCCCCTCCCTTATATCAACTTCTCTCCTTAATAAACATTATTTTCTTCTCCTAAATCCAGGCCTCTGGATTCTGCAGCATTCCTGTGTAGCAAACTGGAGATTCTGTGGCAGCTACAGATTCCTCCCCGCTCCCCGAAATGGAGATCTATATTGAATTAAATATGAAAATGAATAATGCATGGAATCAGAGAAATGTAGGTCGGGAAGAGACCTTAAGGTCATCTAGTCCAGCCCCCTGCACTGAGGCAGGACCAAGTAAACATAGACCAGCCCTGACAGTTGTTTGTCTAACCTGTTCTTAAAAACCACCAATGACGGGGATTTCGCAATCTCCCTTGGAAGCCTATTCCAGAACTTAACTATCTTTATAGTTAGAAAGTTGTTCCTAATATCTAACTTAAACTTCCCTTGCTGTAGATTAAGCCCATTACATCTTTTCCTACCTTTAGTGGACATGGAAAACAAGAGATCCCTGTCTTCTTTGTAAGAGTCCTTAACGTATTTGAAGACTATTATCAGGTTCCCCCTCAGTCTTCTTTTCTCAAGAAAAGAACTCTTTTTAACCTTTCCTCACAGCTTGGGTTTTCTAAGCCTTTTATCATGTTTGTTACTCTCCTCTGGACTCTCTCTAATTTGACCATATCTTCCCTAAAGCATGACATCTAGAATTAGACACACTACTTCAGCTGAGGCCTCACCAGTGCCAAATATAGCAGAACAATTACTTCCCATGCCTAATATATGACACTCCTGTTAATACACTGCAGAATGTGATTAGCTTTTTTTTGCAATTGTATCACACTGTTGATTCATATTCAGTTTGTGATCCACTATAACTCCCAGATCGTTTTCAGCAGTTATTCCCCATTTGATTTCCTGTCTTCCTAAGTGAAGTACTTTGCACTTATCTTTATTTAATTTTATCTTGTTGATTTCTGACCAATTCTCCAATTTGTCAAGGTTGTTTTAAATTCTAATTCTCTCCTCCAAAGAGACCTCTCCCACCATGGTGTCATCCACAGATTTTATAAACACACTCTCCACTCTGCTATCTAAGTCATTAATTAAAATATTGACTAGTACTGGACCCAGGACTGACCCCTGCAGGATCCCACTAGATAACCCCTACCAGTTTGACAGCAAATCATTGATAATTACTCTGAGTAAAATCTTTTAACCAGTTATGCACTCACTTTATAGTAATTTCATCCAGACCATATTTCCCTAGTTTGCTTATGAGAATATCATGTGGGACTGTGTCAAAAGCCTTACTAAAATTAAGATCTCTCACATCTACTGCTCCCTCCCCCCATCCACTAGGCCAATGACCCTGTCAAGGAAAGAAATTAGGTTAGTTTGGCATGATTTGTTCTTGACAAATCCATGATGGCTGTTCCTTATAACACCATTATCTTCTAGCTGCTTACAAATATCCAGTGTTCTTCCAGGTATCGAAGTTAGGCTGACTGTTCTATAATTCCCCAGGTCCTCTTGGTTTCTCTTTTTAAGGATAGGTAATGCGTTTGCCCTTCTCCAGTCTCTTCACCCGTCCTGCATGTGTTCTTGAAGATAATTGCTAACTGTTCTGAGATGGTTTCAGCTACTTCCTTAAGAACCCCAGAATTAATTTCATTGGACCCTGCCAAGTTGAATACATCTAAGGCTATGTCTACATTTATCCAAGTGTTCTTTAACCTGTTCTTTCCCTATTTTGTCTTTTTCTTCTCCCTTGTTGTTAATCTTGTGTTAAGTATCTGGTCAGAATTAACCATTTTAGTGAAGACTGAAGCAAAACAGGCATTAAACACTTCAGCCTTCTTGATGTCATCTATTATTAGCTTTCCTTTCCCACTTGGTAGAGGGCCTACGCTTTCCTTTGTCTTTCCCTTGCTTCTAATGTATTTATAGACCCTTTTCTTATTGCCTTTTATGTACCTTGCTAGGCGTAACTCAGTTTGTGCCTTAGCCTTTATGCTTTTGTCCCTACATGCTTGTGCTATTCTTTTGTACTCATCTTTGTCCATGTTTCCACTTTTTGTAAGATTCCTTTTTGATTTTCAGGTCATTAAAGAGCTCCTGATGGAGCCATATTGGCCTCTTACTATTCTTCCTATCCTTCCTTCACATTGGGATAGTTTGCTGTTGTGCCTTTAATATTGTCTCTGAAAAACTGACAGCTCTCCTGAACTCCTTTATCCCTTAGATCAGTGGTCCCCAACCTTTTTCGTCTGGCAGGCCTTAGATTTTCTTCCCATGGAGTCTTTTTCGAGTTTTCCGAGTTTTTTAAAGTCTGTATTTTTGAAGTCCATTGTCCTTATTCTGCTGCTCTCCACTCCTTCCTTTCCTTAGAATCATCAGATCTATCATTTCATGATCATTTTCACCCAATTGCCTTCAGCTCTGCAGCCAATTTCTCCTTGTTAGTCAGAATCAAGTCTGAAATGGCTGTCCCACCTCCCCCAACCCCCATTACTTCCTGCACTTTCTGAAACAAAGAGTTGTCCCCAATACATTCCAAGAACTTACTAGGGATTCTGTGTTTTGCCATATTACTTTTCCACCCATGTCTGAGTACTTAAAGTCCCCCATTACTATCCAGTCCTGTGTTTTGAATATTTCAGTTATTTGTTCTAAAATTGCTTCATCCAACTCCTCTTCCTGATTCAGGGGTCTATAGTAGACCCCAAACATGACTTTGCCTGTTTTTTTCCCTTTTTATCTTTGCTTTACCCTTGTGTTGTTCTATTTTATATTAAAATCAACTTGTTTTGTGCTGCTCCAAAATTTGTATTTTCAGCATGCTGAAGAATCTTGTATTGAAAACACATAATTGCAATGTAGAATTTCTCAGTGGGGAAGCTGGTTGTGTTGATAGCTTAGTACGAGACAACCTGGGGGTTTGGGTAGCAGGGTAGAGGATAGCTGGAGTTTTGGGCTCTTGGAAAGATGTGGGAGGAAGTTTGGGACTGTGGCATAAACATTAGCTGGTTATTTCTGCTGACCTGATCAAAAATTCAATTGCTAACAATACTGACATTTTAACTGACATCAGTAGATTTCAAAGTTAAGTCTCTGTTGGAATGAATGGGGAGCAATTCACATGTCTCAGACCTATTATTTCAGGCTCTATGAAAACTCAGGCAGAATACACTGCATCAGGTGCCCCCCTTTTCAAGTTTGGAAAGTTTCTTTCATAACCATATACGATTAGAAATTTATAGTTTTACTGCAATCTTAGATCCTGCAGTCAACTTCATGAATTTCAGAATGCACAGGCCCCTGGTTAAAACAAAAACCAAAAACTCAGTATAGAGATATTTACCTATTAAATTCCATAGATTTTTAGAATAATTTCTATAAAACACTATCATTAAAATTCTATAAGACCTTTTCCTTTATGGAAAAAAAAATGTTTATATTTTACTAGTGTCAGTTGTGTATATACCAATGCACTGTGTGTATATAGGAGAAAAGGGAGTGTCCCAGGCAGCTCTGAGCTTTCTTGGCGATTTGCTTGTATTCTCCATGTCATCAAATAAACACTACAACTAAATTCAACAGGGCATAACAGCACATCTATTACAGCTACACATTTCCCATCAGACTACCATTTTTTAGGCACATTTGGGATTAGAAGCAGAGGCTGTGGGATCATTTATAAACAGGTGGGTTAAGGAGCTTCAAAAATGTGTACACTGAATGAAAAAGAGACTGTTTCCTCTGAGTGGGATAGGATACTGGTGCCCGAATTCTTGTTAACAAGATGCTACATTATATAGCAACTAGGCCTTCATTCATGGAAAATGTTCACTTTCAACAATTTATGTCACAAATAAAGAAGCCTGTTTAATACACCTCCTCATGGCAGATTTCATGGCAAACCATAATTCGGGATTGGTTGTCTTGTTCAAACACAGGGGTGTTGCGAGGATGAACAGATTACAGACTGTTAGGTGCTCAGACACTCTGGTGATAGCGACCAGATAAGTACCTAAAATAGGAAGAATTATGGATCATTCCCTCAATGAAATGACAGCTATAGGGCCTTTTCATAAAGCACCTTCACACAAGTAACTTTACACACGAGTTGTCTCTTTGAGGTTGATGGTAACATCCCATTCTGAAGTTATGGGACTACTCATGTAATAAAGTTAAGAGCTACAGGAACAGGCTCATATTCTCAGGTTAAAACCAAGCATCCTTTACTTACCTGTCCATACTTGATCTTCAGATTATTTTCCCCTGCAGGAAATGTCCTCATCACCAAATGCCTAAAGAAATGCAGGAAAATGCTCTGGGCTTTAAAGGGTCAATGGAATCATGAACGCAGGCTTTGGCTGGAAAGTATGAGTGGAAATAGTTTTGCACATACTTACCTTTTAATCTGTACTTTTTTACCATATCAATCTAGATATACATCCTGTTGCTCATATGGGAATTTAAACAATATTCTTCGGATTATTAAAATATGCTTTTCCATTCGCCTTTAACTAGAGACATTTATTAGTTCCACATTTCACTAACATTAATTATTGCTGGGAGCCATACATTCATGACTCGTATGCACTAGAAACGGGCACTTGTGTAAACTTAAAATTCAGTCTGTCTTGATGTTGTTATAATCTGCTTGAAACGATCCTCTTTATTCAAAATAAATAAAGCCAATGACTACTACTTTCTCAGAGAATTTTTTTTTAAGAAATCATTGCCATTTTGGTCAATCATACAGAAATCAACATACAAGGAGCTCTCCCCTCTAGTCTGATGCAGCAGTTGCTTAAAAAGGAGAAAACCCAATGCTCTCAGAGCGTCTTACATTAGTGATAAGGTTAAAAATACAAAGAAGATTAATGAATCATGAAACCATGAGATTACAGACCATGAAGAGAAAAACAATGGAAGGAAAAGTTAACAGTGTCTCCTTAAATCTTCCTGGGGGGTGTATATGGATGAGATATTTCGGAAGGATTTATTCTTTAATTTGGGAATTAATTTAGGGCTAGGTGATAGTGAGGAACTCTTATTATGGCTTAAGTTGATTATGACACAGGCACTTGATGTTTGCCCAAAGACTTTCTATCTTGATTTGCAACACCTTTGTTACTTCTAGCATGATCACTTATCGGAAGAGCCAAACTGCAGCTTTTGTTTATATAGATTAGAATGAGACCATCAAATGTATTGTCACTTATATCCTACAGCAGGATCATAAGCCAAATCTCTAGAGGTTAAAGACTCTTCACTGGGCATAGTCAATGGAAGTCTTTCTACTGCCTCCAATGAGCTTCGCTTCAGGCCCTAACATACTGACTAACAGCTGGTATGAATAAATAGTAGTAGTGATGAAAGTCAAGTTTCACCGATAGAATTCATTTCTGCTATGCAAGGTTTATCGTTCTTGCTGCCATATGTTTTGCTTTCCATAAAAGTGAACAATATTAGAAATTCCACTTCATACGGGAGGAATCTGACCCCCAAAAGTGCAAAGCTTAAGTTGACCATTGGCTAAAAGCCAGGGCAGTGTTTTGCTGTCTGGATCTAAAGCTGACTGAATTCATGCTCTCCAAGTCAAATTGTGAAGTGTTGCTTTTGCAGACATTTGCTTTAAATGAGCTATTTGTTGACATTTTTTCTTGTAATGCAGGGTGTGGAGATAATTCAACTAGTCTACCAAGTTACAATAACATATTCCTAACGCAGCATTCAAATAATGTTTCTACTGCTTATTATAAAGACCTAAGACAATATTTTAAACATACATTTTTCAAAGTTCAAAGTATTTGATCCTATTTGGAGGAGAGGAAGGGTTGAACTGTTTGAAATACAACACTGCTCGTAATAAGATATGTAGCATGAGCACCTACTTTGGAATTTGTTCTGTCACTGTGTAATACCTTGGGGAGCTGTGGGCCCCTATATAGTGTACCTTGTATGCCTAGAACTTATTTCTTTACTATTATCCAGTAAAAATCCTTTCATCTCCATATAATTAAATTTCTTCTGTTTTCTTGGCCACCAAAGAGGCCTTGGGCAACCTCTGTCTATCATATGGCAGATTCTATTCCATGGATAGTTACAGTAGCATGAGTTTATGCCAGTGGTGCACAAACTGGGGAACATGCAAGAGATTCTCTGGGAGGCACAAAGAAACTGGGATCCCGTAGGTCCCACAGGCCCCTCAGGATAATAACGGGAGCAGGATAAAAATAGAATGGGTATTGCAGGGCAGGACAGGAGTGGGATGGGGGAAAAAAATAATCCCCCCACGCCACAAACAACATGAATTCCCAAGCCAGCAGCTCTCCGGCCACCCAGCTCTGAAGGCAGCACCGCCATCAGCAGCAGCACAGAAGTAAGGATTACTTCAGATTACAAGGGAGTGGGGGGGAACAGCATGATAAATTCCCTGAATGGTAAGGTGGATGTGACTGGAAAAGTTTGCACACCACTGCTTTATGCTGTCCTTTGCCATGCTTCTACTCTGTAGATTTCCTCAGATCTCAATCTGATCATACAAGGTTCTATGATCTCTGTACACCAAAGTGATGTGTCCTTCAAGAAAAGCAGGTAATGAAACCTAAGGCGGAAGGTCTTCATGGTTACAGTGCTTTTGCCCAGACATTTGCTGAGGGATAGGATGAGCTCATCTTCAGGAAAAAAAAAAAGAGGAGGCTTGAGTCAACAACTGGATATGTCTCATAGCCTCTTAGCATCTGCTGTAGAAGCAGTGTGATTCAGTGGGCAGGGCTTTGGCCTGGGACTCAGGAAAACTAAGTTCTTGGTGGGGGCTTCTAGCAGGGCCGGGGCCTCCATTAAGGCAAACTAGGCGGTTGCCTAGGGCACCAAGATTTGGGGGCACCAAAAAGTGGTGCCCCCAATTTTTTTTTTTTTACAGCATTCCTACGCCCCCTCCCCAAGCGCGCGGTCGCTGCTCCACTTCTCCTGCTTCCCAGACTTGCAGTGCCAATCAGCTGTTTGGCACCGCAAGTCTGGGAGGGGAGGAAAATTAGAGCGGGGGCGGCGTGCTCGGGGAGGAGGCGGAGCAGAGGTAAGCTGGGGTGGGGAGCTGCCGCACGGCTCCCCTCGCGGGAAGCTGCCGCAGGGGGGCACCTCAGGACGGAGGGGGGGGCTCAAGGTGGAAGTTTCACCTACAGTGCGAAACTTCCTTGCACCGGCTCTAGCTTCTAGGCAGTATTTGTAATACGGACATTAGCAGGAAACAACCATATTAGGAGATATATGGGGTTGCTACTATGCCTCCACTGAAAAGAGTGTTGGACAGGACTCCATCAGTAGATGGGCCTATATACGATAGGATACTTACAGCTGGAAAATAGGATCAAATATTATTACATCAAGTCACCAACATTTTGGTGGAAACCCCCAATAAGAAAGGATTTCTGCTCTTCAAAATGATACTTTTCAGGTATTAAAATCTGATACAGTAACTCTGTTCCCCAAGACAGTGGAACAAGGAAGGCAAACTATTGTAGCATCTATGCTAGCTGGTGTCTTGGAAACAGTGAAGAAAGTCTAAGCAATTGATTAAATGTTTCAGACGTTTGAACATTGCTGTGTAAACTGAACCATTTCTTTAGACAATTGATCAAATGGATTATTGCCTTTTAGACTAAAGAAAGAGAGACAGAATCTCCCAAACTTTAAACAAAAAAGTTTGAAAAAGTTGGAGAAAATTCAGAAAACCTTACTGGTTTATTTTTAATTCTACAGGCATTTGCCTACTTCCCAAGGATGTTATGAGGTTTAAGCAATGTTTGCAAAGAATGTCGTGCTCCTCCGATTAATAGTGCAAATATTTGAGTCTAATAACAGTAAAGTACTTCATAAAGAGGGATATAGAATCATGAACTCCATTTTGGTGAAGGGTAGATGGTCAAGGTTAGGCAGTGAACCAATGGCAGACTGGGAACACACCCAGGTCTCCTACCTCTAAGACTGGTGCGCCATCGGAAAATAATGCCTCCTTATTTGCCTACAAGCAAGTGCTATCTTCACAGATACAGTACCTGGCTCAGAGAAAGGTGAGGGTACCAGGCTGCTAAAATGCATTGACTGACATCATATCTTTGCCATGCCAAGAATGGAGGATTTGAATGATCACCCTGCTCTTTTAGGCTCTGATCCTGCCAAGAGCTGCATGCTGGCAGGCCCCTGCATTCTCGTGGAGGTCAATGCAGAATCGGGGCCTTTAAAAGCAGTTTGCCACAGCAGCATTTCTCTTCAGCATGTTAGAGGCTGAGTTCCTGCTGAAGAGAGAGACTTTCTTCTAGGTGGCAACATGCATTATGGAAAACTATTCTGCAGTTCAGGGATTCTTGCCTTCACTCTCGGATTGCCTGCAGAAAGGAGAACAGCAGCTTTACAGAAAGGCGTTGCTGGGGAGCACGGATCACTTATAGGAACCAGGCGCAGTGGCCAAACGATTGCTTATTCCAGAATATAAAGAGTGTCCCTGTGCTTTCTATGCTCGCCTCATTGATATGATTGGTATTGCCATTCTTTCCATGTCAGTAGGATGCTGGGATTTTAGCTTATTTGTCAAAGTGAAAAGAGTTGGCCCACAGATATATTTCTCTGCCGTTCCCAACTTAAAAAGAAAGGCACCCAGGACCAGTAGGTTGAACGGAAAATGATGGTGATTTCACACTATTCCATTAAATAAAATGTAATGCCATTCAACTTGAATTGGGCCTTTGGCATCCACCCAAACATTGCAATCTCTTGCATAGAAAGAAAAGAAGATATGCTTCATGCATATGTACGAGACAGTGGAATAAAACAGGAGTTGTCGGAAAGTTGCCACAAAACTGCATGTAAGAATTGCCAATGAAAGCTTTTCTCTGCTACTGCGGAGACTAATTAAAAATGACAAGATTTGAGGATACATGGCATGTGACGAGAACCTTCTACCTTCCTTCAAACCAGAAAATTAAGTGCCATATCAAACTGAGACTGAAGGACAAGCGAACAGTCTGAGAGTTTAAGGCAGTGTAAAAATCTGCAAGACCTTTTTATAATTCACAAAAAATGGTTTATCAAGACTACAATTCCCTAAATTAGATAGGACGGAGACCTCAGCTATCATCTTTTTATCATTAACTATTTAGTTAGTTATAACTTTAAGATGGTAGCTTAAAAGGAAGCCATGAATATTCTTATACACTTAAAGTATCATCACACTCACACACACACAAAAGTCAACAACATTTGCTAAATATGCAGTTAGTGTTCACTTCAGAACACCTGATTAAGGACCAGATCAGCATTGCATAGCTCTAACTCTGTTAGCATTGCCCTTGAGTTCAGTGGGGTTATTCATGGAAAAAGGTGTGAATAAGAGTGTCAGAACCTGGTCCCAAATTGACAGCTATGTTTACGTATTCTTTAGCGTGCTGCCTATTTTGAACCAGTGAATCACTGCGATAAATGTGCCCTTTATTTGTAAAAGGTATTTTGGGCAAAATATACAGTCCTCATCCAAAAATTGCTCTGCTTACATGCCACAACTGAAGCTTTAAATCCAAATCATTTTTTCAAATTACTCAGGCAAAAAAAGGGACAAGCTGAAGTGTCTTCACTGGTGAAAACCACCGGTCTCTCACGCACTGTTAAGTAAAAACAACCAATGTTTGTCATACTTTCCAAAACAAAACAATAATGAATTGCATGGAGCAAAATTTATCCCTGGGCAGACGATAAGCACAAGGTACCATCACCTACATCCCACTTCATTTCTCCACTGAACTTCGCACACAGTGAGTAAATGAAATTGCAGCTTCACAGAGAATTTGGGGGAGAAATGCGTACACCGCTACAGAAAGAGTCACCTTCATGTTAAACTCCTAATCAGCCACTTGGTTAAAAAATACAGTGCTATCAAAATCTTTGGTACCAAACACTGTAATTACGTACAAATCCACTTGCCCTCGTGTAATACTGTAAGTGAATGAGATTACATATTGCACATTTAGTTAGAGGGGAGGGATAGCTCAGTGGTTTGAGCATTGGCCTGCTAAACCCAGGGTTGTGAGTTCAATCCTTGAGGGGGCCACTTGGGAATCTGGGGCAAAAATCAGTACTTGGTCCTGCTAGTGAAGGCAGGGGGCTGGACTCGATGACCTTTCAAGGTCCCTTCCAGTTCTAGGAGATAGGATAGCTCCATTAATTTCTATTTCATTTAATGAAACAAACAATGCCATCATAAAAGACATTTTTCTTGTAAGCAACCAAGCCCTTGGTATTATTTGCCAGAATTAGTGCCTGATCCTGCAAACAAGTAACTTTACTCATATGGATAGGCAATAGGCCAGGTTGAGAGTCCTTTTCTCCACTGATGAGTGGCTGATCCCACAAATCGTCCCACTGAATACTCACCACTGAGAGTAAGGGTCTCACAGCAAGGCCCACTGGGACTTCATGTCAGTAAATTACTCAGGTGCCTAAGGCCTGGTCTACACTGAGGGCGGGGAGGGAAATCAATCTAAGTTACACAACTTCAGCCAGATGAATAACATAGCTGAAGTCGACGTACTTAGATCTACTTACCACGGTGCCTTCACTGCGGTAAGTCGACTGCTGACGCTTCCCCGTCAACTCCGCCTCTCGCTCCTGTGGAGTACTGGAGTTGACGGGAGAGCACTTGGCGATCGATTTATTGCGTCTTCACTAGACGTAATAAATCGACCCCTGCTGGATCGATCGCTCCGGAGGTAAGTGTAGACATATCCTAAGTGTTTGCAGGATGGAGCCCTTAGCTTTCTGATTGTTACTGTACTAATATGGGATAGTATGGACAATATAACATGCTTCCACACTCAACATTATTTAGAAAGCTATAGTATATTTTGAGGTCTGAAAGGTCACCTGCACCATCACTACCACCAACCTGCCAAGATCAAGCTGTCAAGTATATAGGCCTTGATCCTTGCAGCTACTTTGCGCAGGTGTAGTGTTATGCTTGAAGTCCACAGGGCTCTGTGGGAATGAGCTTCAAGTTACCTATGGAAAGTTGCAGGCCTCCTACTCTGGCCCTCATTCACTTCAAGAGACACACGTTACTTGGCTTGGTTAGCTGAAATTAACCAAAATGCTTTTTAAAAAACCCACAGCTCTCATTTTTAAGGTGGTAGCACGGAGAGGAGATTAAAGTACAAACACAGGAGGACTTCAATACTAAAACACGATATTAATGATCCAAGAGAGGTATTGGGACATAGATCCTTTCACCAACGAGTCATTACTTCAAATCAGGTCCAGGTCACTAGAAACCAAATGTTCTCACCACCTGATGGCTGTTTAGTAGCCCATTTGAAAGGAGCTGAGTATCGCTGTCCACTTTTAGTGGACTTGTCGGCATCCCAAAACTCACCATCACAGTTAGTGTAACCCATCCTCCCCCTACCCCCTTTCTCTCTCTCTCCCTGCTGAGAGGTAGGGTCTGGCCAGTGGGGGTGTTTGGAAAATTATCAGGCTTAGCAAAGTGATGATAAAGATGGAATAAGCAAAAGGCAAAGTAGTTAAGCTGTAACCAGAGCATGGCAAACGGTGCAGCTGCCCAGGGTGCAAAGTGGGTTGGGGGACAGAAAAATGACATAAAAGACTGTAGGGGGTAGAGCCCTGCAGTGGGACTGGGATCCCGCTGGTCCCGTAGGACCCACTGCCCTAATAGTGGGAACAGGATAAAAATTCAACCAACAATGCGGAAGCGGGTGGGAGTGGGAATTGTTGGGTGGGATGTGAGCAGGATTAAAAAAATAATTCCGCGCTGGGCTCTCGTAGGGAGTGCAAATATGCCTACTCGCCCCGGGCATTAAAATGCTTAGTTACAGCACTGGTTTCTACTGTAATTACCGCACACACAAATAATGAAATGATATAAGTTACAAATTTCATGCATCTACTGACTTTAAAAGGTGGGGCTACATTTTCAGATAGACAAGCACTTTCTCTCTGAATATCAGGCCCCTTTAATGCATCTCCCAGAGGGCACCCAAAAACTGAAGCACCCAAAATCACTCATTACTTTTGAAAGTTTAGCCGTAGCTTCAGAATAGAGCCTGATCCGGCCTTCCCTTGTAAGACAGTTCAGTTTATTTTGGGCTTCTGAACAGCCTAAATGCCATCACCCAACTGATAAATGTTCAATTAAAACAATATTTTCAAACCCTCTTATTCCAAAAAATTTGTAACACGTAGATCTAATCTAAAATAGCACATTTGGTTTCATCTTGGAAAGTTAATTTACATAGCACTTGATGTGTTGTTTTTAAAGTTCCCTTCTATTTACTTTAACATTGCCAATTACCATTTTGTTTACACAACCTACAACATGGGGTCTTACAGAAATCACTATCAAATATAATATAGTGTTTCTTTAGCAACCTCTACTATTGTGTTCTTAGGGCCAGATTCTGATCCTCTTACTCATGCCAAGTAGTACTTTAGTAGTCCATGAGTAATCCCATTGGCACAGGACTATTTGAGAAGTAAACTGCCATGCAGTAGGAACAAAGTGTTAGAACCTGATCTTTAAATATTAAATATTTAAATATTCTATAGTCACATCTTGCCAGTGGTTTTTAGACAAACTGATTTCAATGGGGATTACTACTGAGAGTACAACATGACCCATTGCAATCTGTGCTGCACAAGTTTCGTGGCTGTTCTAATCTTGCAGTAATTAAAATATCTGGAATAATATAGATGTATTTCCCCACCTTAGGGTTAAGGCAAACGTACACATTATAGCAACCCAAAAATAAAAGAGAGAGGGGAGAAACCCACTAAACACATCAAAGAACATTTCACTCCTCATAGCACTTCCATGTCTGGATATGGCGATGAAATACTCTACAGCAAGAAGTCTGTATTAACCAAAATAAAAAAATGCACCTGAAACTTGCCAGAGATCACAGAACCGACTATCTGACTGAGGGTTTTATTACTGTTTGGTAAAGCAGACCTGCATGGTTGTAGACAGGCATACATATGCTACAGAGCACAGTTTCTTGAGGGCAACATTTCTTATGGGGACTGGCAGGTGTTCTGTTCATCGAGTCTGTTATTACAAACAGGGCTTGTAGCAGGAGGGCATGTGTCACAAAGCCCTTTCTGGGTAATACTGGACATTGGCCCCACAAATTACCGTAGACAGGCTTTAGGTGGTCTGATTGGCAGGCCTGAATTATGTCTCTTTGTGGAGTGTCCAGCGAAGAGAGATGCTGGAGAGATGCTGTGGTGATTCCCGCTACCTTCCGTTGCCGGCAGATGGCAATCTACACACCCAACCCTTTTTTGTTCTGATCTGTTTTTTTTTTTCCAGGCTGGAATTCTTTGGTTCTGGTCCAAGAGAGTTGGTTAGGGAGGTGGTTCTGCATGGTTTGGGAGCTAGTCCATTTGGTAGTCATTCCATTGTACCATATCTGGGATCAGGAAGGAATTCTTCTTAGGGCAGATTTGCCAAGCCTTGTGCTTGATGTGGTACACAAATAAAGGCCAAATTCTACATTTGCAGGTTCTCACTGACAGCAGAGGAAATCCTGAATGCACAGCCCAGGGCAGAATTTGGCTCTAAAAGACTAATTCTTCTCACTCTCCCACAGGTAGTGCCAAAAAAAAATAAAATAAATATTTTTACTGTATGAGTGGCTAAGAGCAGCCAAGTCTATGCCACACTATTGTTCTGAAGAGAGGGAAGCTACCATTTGCATACTTTGTGGAAGACAAGAACTGATGACAACACTTTGCACTTGAGTGCTTCCAACAGGAGGCTCTTTAAGTGGTTTCCATGTATTAATGGATTCAAACTCACCAACACCCTTATGAGGAATAGCCCATGATTCCCATTTTACAGATGGGGAAGCTGAATCACCAAATTGTTAAATGACTTGTCTGTGGCACATCTGGGAAGAGGGTCCAGGTCTCATGACTCTCCATTCTGTGCTTTACCATTCTCTCTCGTAAGACCAGAAGTTAAGGGAGATATATACCAGTTTAATATTCCTAGGCACAAAGATCATGAAAACAAGGTGCATTGTAACCATGAGAGGGAAGTTTAAGTCCTAAACTCCAGTAATCCACAAACTTCTTTCTACATACACCTCTACCTCAATATAACACGATCAAGCAGTGCTCCGGGGGGGGAGGGAGGGCGGGCGCGGGGCTGCGCACTCCGGTGGATTAAAGCAAGTTCGATATAACGCGGTTTCATCTATAATGCGGTAAGATTTTTTGGCTCCCAAGGAGAGGTGTACTAGCTTTTCAGAAGCACATTTCAGGAGCAAATTGTTGTTTAGACTCTTGGTGAAATAAACAAAGCAGATGAGCTTCCCCAGACATGTACTCCACAGAGAATCATTTGTTCACCTGTGCTTATATCTCAGCACCCTCAGAAAACATAAAATCTTGTCTCAGAGACATGATGCTGATCTGAGACATTCACGGCAGAGGAAAAGAGGGGTTTGTGCTCACAAGTCAGTTACGGGACTACATCACTGCGCCTGCAAGTTATTCCATCTGTAACAGATAAAATATTGGAGAGCATTCTTCCGTGAATACTACAAAGGCTTACCCTTCAGCATAAAACTACCTTCAGTTTACTTAACTGAGCTAACACAACTGAACCTGCCTTTGAAAAACTTGCCGGGCAGGGGACCGCCCATCTTCTCCTAAAGGTAGGAAATCCTTTGCACTGGCTGCAATGCTGTTCCGTAGGAAGTGATTGGCCAACTGCCACTGCAAAATGAAACTGACTATACTAGCGTGATCCTGAGCTTCTCTTTGCTCTCCTGCCTTTGATGTGCCACACTAGTTGGTAACCTGGGCAGTCCGTTCATATGCTGAAATGATGCTACACAAACCTGATCACTGTTTGATCTCTAAAACATTTAGTGGATGAAGGGACTCCATTAGATCCTTTATGGACTTTTTAAAGCATGTTCTCATAGCTTTACAAAACTTGTTTGGATAGGATGGAGCACTGTCATAGCATCTGCAAACTCAACAAACAACAAAGGGCAATAAAGAGAGAAAGTGTGTGAAGCCAAAGGTGTGCCCCTAGGGAGTGACATTTGCCCCAATCTTATTTAAAATAAAAGTAAACCACATTTTAATTAAATCCATGAATGCTGCTGAATTGGGACGTGTTGTAAACATCACTGAGGGCAGAGAAATAATAGGTTAGACATGTGGAGAAAAAAAAAAATAATGAAAGGAGATTCAGTGCGGACTAATACAGCTGTGGGAAAACAATCCAATGGGAAGAAGATTCTGGGAAAACAGGAATGACCCAGAGGATTAGGGATAGTTAAACAGGGACAAAACAGATCTTGTACTTTGGGGCTGCATACACAGAAAAAAAATCAGGTCACGGGCCAGGGATGTGCCAGTCCCCCTGTATAGTCCTGCAAAATCATGCAGGAACCTCAGTATATCAGAAAAATTCTAGCCTCGATTCACCCCGGTGATGCAAAGAGGAGCGTCTTGCATCTGGAACACAACATTCAGCCCCAGGGCAGGTGGCAGGGCCTTCCTCACAGGGTTTCACTGGGGAGTGGCACGAGTCTGGGCAGAGCTCCATAGTAAGCCTACTGATGGAGGCTACCCAGAAGATATGCTGGTTCATCTCATCAGCCCTGGTGCCACCCCTTCCCTAGGGATGCCCCACCTACTGTCAACTGCATTGGCTCCACTATGGATTCTAGGCCACCGGAGGATCAGAATCACTGACTGCGCTGCTGAACCCAGCCCTGGACAGAGTTCCTGCTGTTGGGAATGAACTGGGTCCACTGACTAATCAAAGGAATTCAATAAAGAACATAGAAAATGACTGGAGGGACAAGCTGAGCAGGAGAAAGAACTAAACCTGTTAAAGTTGGTTAGATAATAGCTAAAAGTAAATATAATGACAAGTATCTGGAGGGTGTGAACGCCAAGGAGCAAGAGGAACCGGTTAGGATGGCCATTAGAAGTAAAGCGAATGAGTAAAGGAAAAGTTAAGCAGAATAGTCAAGGAAAAATGAGATCTCTCAGACTGTGAGAGTCTCCCATAGGAGGCAGCAAAATCCCCATATCCTGAATCATTTAAATCAATACTGGATAAAGCACTGGAGAATATACAGTAGAATGTACTCCTGTGCTGGGAGGGGAAGGGATGATGACATAACATGTCTTTGCCATATCTAGTTGCTAATGGCCAAATTCACTCCCCAGCCACATCTGTGTAAGCCCGTTGACTTCAGTGGAATTGCACCAGTGCAAATGAGAACAGACTTTTACTCAGGCACTTAATTTTAAACATGTCAATAGTCCCAATGAAGTCAGTGAGATGACACGCATGCTTAAAATTAAGCACATTCATAAGCGTTTGTAGGATTAGGGCCTAAAAGTATCTTATAAGGAAACCTCACCCAGAGCTCTGTCACAAAAGAGAAATTAATTATGAATAAATCAATTGTGCTTATCCTAGAGCCCACAGAGATATCCCTCCTTTATTATTATTATTAGCATTATTGTACTCTTAGTACTTGTGTATATCTGTGTCCTTTCAGGCTGGCATTTCTTCTTTGAATAAGTTTTCTTGTCAGTTTCTTCAAATGTATATGAAAAGACATTACATGAAATAGAAACAGCTGGGTTATTACTACACGAATTCTGCAGCCCTTCCCAGGCTCATCCATCTTTCTTGTTATGTTTTGTCCTTTCAGTTTAACTAGTATCCTTGCAGAATTTCCAAGAAATGCTCTACTATGCTTGTGGGATTTTCTTCTTAAGAATATTTACTTAAATTCTTGCTCCCTGTCTAATCTTTCTGACAAAGCAATGTGCATTTTTAAATCCTTCAAGCAAAATCATTACAAAGATAATCCAGCACAGTGTAATCAAACTGCAGGGTTCTTTATTTTCCTAGACTTTTAATTTAATTTCATATCCTGTGGTCTCCTAAAAAAATATTAGGATATCATCTTTTTATTGTTTAGATCACATGCCTGTATGAAATGAAGAGTGGTTGGTTTTCTTCCCATTCACTGTTACACCATATACAACATTGCTTAATTTTAAATGACTCTCGCAGCGGTAGGTCTCACTTTGATGAGCGGGGATTTTATCCTTAACTCCCCGTTGGCAGTAGTGGAAGCTATGGGTGTAAAGTCTCCTACCCAGCAATGATAAAAGAGGCTCCATAGACTTTTATGGAGGAAAACAATTTCATAAAAGGGTTTGGTTTTGATTTTTTTTTTAAATGCATTCATGGGGCCAGATGTTATCTGGCTTGGGCTTCCAAGAATTCCCATTCACTTCAGTGGGACTACACGTGCTTAAAGTTGGGCACATGGTTAAGTACCTGGCTTTACGCCAGTCTAAATCAGGAGTAACTCCAATGAAGTTAAGGGAGTTACACTAGTGTAAAAGAGTGTGAGAAGAGAATCAGCTCCACACTCAGCTGGATAATGTTAACACAGATTGACAAACTAAATGCTGAGTCTGCAGTACATCCTAAAGAACAAATTCAAGCCCCATTCTGGCTCCAGGATCTGCATGCTCTTATACTAGCAAGTCCAGTGCAGGCCTGGAGCGTCCAGTCTTCCATTAAAAACATCCTGCCCTCAGCACCTAGATGTTCTTTATTGGTTAGCGTGAACAGAAGTTCATTGGTGGATCTCAGCTACCACAGTAATGCATGGAGATAGATGATCTCCCAAACAGCTAAGCCTCAACTCTTACAGGGCTTAAGATCACTACCAACACTTCATATTGCAGTCAGGAGCAAATAGACTAGAGCAGTCTTTGGAGCAGTGGTGAAGCAATGCTTGCTCCAGGGAGCATGTTAAGTAGAAGAGCCATTATATTCTTCACTAGCTGTAGCTTCTGAGTGGCCTTCAACATGTATGAGCGCAGGGAGATAATGCAATTTCTAGGTGACACAAGCCTGGATCTGGATCAGACAAAGACTTCTGTTCATTTTCTCTATTATTGAGTTATCAGAGTGACTGATCTGATCTCTCTCCCACAAATACATACACTGTAGTTAGGTTGGGGTACCGGTAGAATGATAAAACACAAATTCAGACGGGAAATAAGGTGCAAATTTTTAACGGTGAGGATAATTTACCATGGGAACAAATACCAGGGTTGTGATGGAGAACTATCACTGGCAATTTTTAAATCAAGGCTGGTTGTTTTTCTAAAAGATATGCTCTAGTTCAGAAGGAATTAATTCAGGGATGTCCCATAGCCTCTGTTATGCAAGAGATTAGACTAGATGATCACAGTGGTCTCTTCTGGCTTTACAATCTATGAACAATGAGTAGGGCCCTACCAAATTCACGGCCATGAAAAAAAACACGTCATGGACTGTGAAATCTGTATCTGTATCTTTTGTGCTTTTACCCTATACTGTTCAAATTTCACTGGGGGAGACCAGCATTTCAAATTGGGGGTCCTGACCCAAAAGGGAGTTGCAGGAGGGGTGTCACAAGGTTGTTTTGGGGAGGGTCACGGTATTGCCATCCTTACTTCTGCACTGCACTCAGAGCTAGGTGGCTGGAGTGTGGTGGCTCTGACTGAGTGCCCAGCTCTGCAGGCAGCAGTAAGTACCATACCATGCCATCCTTACTTCTGCACTGCTGCTGGCAGCGGCTCTGCCTTCAGAGCTGGGATCCTGGCCGGCAGCCGCCGCTCTCCAGCTCTGAAGGCAGCTCTGAAGGAAGGGTGGCAATACCGCGACCCCCCTCCCCTGCAACACAGAAGTCAGAGTAGCAGTACCACAACCCCCCTACAATAACCTTGTGACCCTCCCCAACTCCTTTTTGGGTCAGGACCCCTACAATTACAAGACTGTGAAATTTCTGATTTAAATCGCTGAAATCATGAAATTTATGATTCTTAAAATCCTATGACTGTGAAATTGACCAAAACGGACCGTGAATTTGATAGGGCCCTAACAATGAGTATGTGCCTATGGTCTCAGACGGATACATACTCAGGGCAGCTCCTGCTGCCATGGATACACTATTTTTAATCTGCTAGTTAGATCAAGAGCTAGTGCAAGTACGTCTGTCTGCTCAACCTGGGAATCACCCCCCCAACTCAAGGTGTTGGCATACCCTCAGAAATCTTTTACCCCAATTCTTTACTCTAATACAGAAAAGCACAATCCTACCACAAACCCACAAATGTCGTTGGTTTCCTGTAAATTCCTTTTTGACTGATTTTTTTTTTTTAAGTGAAGATAATTGACTCCCTTTTCAGAACAGGACCATGTGAAGACACCAATATAGGCATTCTCTCCATAAGTAAAAGATTTATTATTTTCCACTTGAGGAAAATAATCCCATTGGGTTAATGGAGCAGATAAAAGTAACTCTATTCAAGTCACTGTCGTTAATGTTTGCTCCAGAAATTCCCATATACACCAGGACTTAATAGTTTCCAATATATTATCGGGTTAATAACACAACAGACTATCACAATGTTAAATAATTTTTACCAGGAAGGCAAACCAAACAAGCGGAGTGGCTATTAGGCCATAGTATGCTAATCATAAAGGCCAATTCCTAAGCCATGTCATATGTCAACAGATCGAGAGAGGAACACAGTCCTAATTGCTTCAAAAAAAAGCCCAAATCCTACTCTCTTGGGCAGACCAGAACCTGAAATGCCAGAGGATTCGACATATCAAGAGCAAACTGACAATAGACTGACTCAGTCAATAACTGATCACTCCCCGTAGCCCCCTGTGGATGTGAGCGTAAGGCTGAGCAGCGTCAACGTTGTTCTGACTTGTACCAGGCATCAGGCAGGCCTCTGCACACGCCCAATAGACAAGAAGTGGAAAACAAACTTAAAGTGGCTTAACGCAAAGTTTGTCTCCTTCCACCTTCCCTGCTCCAAGAACAAGAACGGAATAACCAAGAATGAAGCCCCCTAAGAATACTGTATCAATCTCATTTTATGTAATGGTTTTTGCTGTTACCCACTGGCTCTTTAGCATAATCTTTCTGGGAAGGCCAGAAAACTGATTTTTAATGGTTTTCTTGATTCATCTAAGTTGGAGCATCATGAAAATAGGCTAAACTCTTGAGACAGATTTTTCAAGAAGAAATGGTTATATGCTTTAAAGGGAATTCTCTCTGGTTTTTAATCCTTTATTTATTTAAAAGTGGACTGCCTCATTCATACTGATTTACTATATTTGAGGCAACAATTTCTATAGTGACTGCCAATTCCATTCTTGGAATTTATCTATTTCTTGGTCTCCACTAGAGAAATCTTCCCCTTCACTCAAAAGAGTTGACCTATTTTGGTTTTATCATGTGTTGATTTCCTGTATTTTTATGGAAACAACTTAGATCTTCCTTACAATAGGTTTATTTTTTGAAAAAAATATCACCTCTGATGGACTACAGGACATGAAATCAGATGCTACACTCAGCTGTAATGGTTTATGAACCTTGCTAAAGTCAAATTACAATAATCATATGCATGTTAATGTTCCATTAGGAGATGAGTTACACGAGTCATTGCCACCAGATATGGTCTGTCACTGTAGTGAATTTCTTTCCTTCTAAACAGGCCCTGTCCACTTCTATTGCCTTTTTTAAAATTCTTGTCCTACAGCTGAGTTCTCAGATACTGAATGTTTGTCATGTATAAGACATATTGCTAATCTATTGCCAATGAGGACATGCTCTAATCTGTATTGGTATCTTGTGGAAAGGGAAGTTAAAAATATGGCAATTTGAGGACTGGCTCATTTCACATTTTTGTTTTTTATATGGTGACAGGGTGCACCCATTACGAAAACATTATGAGAGCCATAAAAATAGAGCATCCCATTTGGTTAGAGCCATCAAAGGACCTGCTTGGGTGGCATAAGTATATGTTTCTTTTAGTATCGCCGTCATCTCTAAAAAGGAAAAAAAAATCATATTTGTGTTGTGTTTTTAGTGGGTTGTGCATTTTTTGTTTTGTTTTGTTTTTTGCTTTGATTGGGTTTTTGTGTAACCATTCTTTTGAAATCCAATATCTGAGAAAATTAATAGTTTCTCTTCCAAACTGGCCCTTCTTTAAAGCTAATTACCATGATGACCAATTCAGTTATTTCTAAAACTTTTTCACAAGTTTATAAAGAACCTAGCAATATATTTTAGGATTATGTTATCTAAAGAAAACTTCTGTGCACAAATGCAGTACCTTAACCCTTGTCTTTCAGGCTTTGAAATTGTCAAGCTTCAACTAAGTCTACACAATAATTGCTTTGTGTGTGTGTGTGTGTCTGTGTGTGTGTGTGTGTGTTATTTAATCAAATTGTTAGTACTATACATAAGATTTACTCTTATCATTGGTCTGTATAGGACAAAGCGCTCTTTGAAAGATAGTGGATTCCAGACTAGAACATGCCCTCTAGCAGATCCATTATTATTTTTACAACTTGTATTTCCTATGTAATTTATTGTTCTGGTTATTGTTTTTATTCACTCTCCCTAATATTCTGTAACCACCACCTTTTTTATAATAAAAAAATCTTATTCAAGAATACTGTTACAGCCAAACTTTGGCAGCAGGGTTGTTTGTCTATTCAGTATTGCCAATTTGTGTTTTCATTGTAAGTCTTGCAATATTCTGTGTTTGTTGAAAAGCCTCAGTTCATGGAATCATGCAATTATGTAAGAATCTCAGCATTCTCTCTCTTTCCTTGCAAGTTCCTAGCTCTCATAGTTGAGAACTTCCTGAAAACATGAATCCCAACGGCTCAATACCCAAAGGCAAATACAATAACCCTAAATTGATTGCTTTTTAAAAAATCTCATTTTTAATTTAATCTCATAATTTTTGGGGAGGTGGGATGAGGGGTTATTCAAGATTGTTAAGTATTGGATGCTGGTAATACCCTGTTTCCCCGAAAATAAGACAGTGTCTTATATTAATTTTTGCTCCCAAAGATGCGCTAGGTCTTATTTTCAGGGGATGTCTTATTTTTCAGAAATGAAAAATGCCTTATTATCGGTGGATGCCTTATTATCGGGGAGGTCTTATTATCGGGGAGATGCCTTATATTACAACGAGAGGCAAAACTGTAAGTAGGCCTTATTTTCGGAGGATGTCTTATTTTCGGGGAAACAGGGTACTAATGTATCCAAAAATCTTTAAAAAGTTCCTATCCCAAGCTCTGAAAAGGAGGACAAAAGTGTAATGATTTGCCCATCACACAAGGTGTGTGACGTTTTAAACAGTTAAGACAAAGGCACTATCCAGATAATCAGATTTAACAAAAAATTCTTAGTTATGTTATTTATGGCACCTTAGAGTTATACAACTGGTATAGCTAGTACAATCTAATTTACTCTTCACCCTTTATACCAATTGTCTAAGGGGACTGAAATGAACAGAGAAAACAAAAATAATCTGATCTTGGTCATTCACTAGCACAAAGTAGTTTTCACTTTCAGCCAGGATATGAGGATGCTTTTATTTTTTTCAGAGAAAGTTTTCAGGGATATTTAAGAAGAAACATGAAAATATTTATATTAGGTTTTGTGTATTTTTATCTTCAAAAAAAAAAATCTGTGAATTTTGAGCCTAAATCAATGAACGTATGTATATCTTCTGATTTCTCCTTGCCACTATATACACCTATGTTCAGAGGTGAAAGTAAGCAGGTATGGTCCGGTACTGCATACTAGCAAGAGCTGGTATGCCGTGCCGGACCGGACTGGCTTCCCCAGGCTGGCGATTTAAAGGGCCCGGGGCTCCCCGCAGCAGCTGGAGCCCCTGGCCCTTTAAATCCCCATGGGAGCCCTGCTGCCACTACCCTGGGGCTCTGGCAGTGGGGCTCGGGCGGCGATTTAAAGGGCCGGTGCTCCCCACAGCAGCAGGACCCCCCAGGCCCTTTAAATCGCCACCCGAGACTGGCTGCTGGAACCCCTTTAAATCACCCCTGAGCCACACCCCAGCATACCGGTAAATCCTTTAATTTACTTTCACCCCTGCCTATGTTTAATATGAGCTTGCATTATAACCCTCTGTTTTGCATTTACAGGTTGGATATCTTCTTGATTGATGTTTACTTAGATAGTTTCAAGTTGTTTTCATTTTGGTAAGGACTGTAGCATACAGTAGAGCTGCAGCACTTGCACTGAGGAAAGAAAGCTCTCTTCCCCCACTATGTTCCCTTTTGGCAAGAGAATTTGGCATCACAATCCATACTCCTATTTCCCGATTTCTTGTGACTCTTGTTATCCATACACAGTAAACTTCCTGGTGGTTCATGCAGTGTAGTTGTAGCCATGTTGGTCCCATATTACCTCACCCACCTTGTCTTCCTAATGTTTTGGCATGCTATATATATTTAGTGTGGCCTATTCTGGGCCCAATCTGCTCACAGTAGGAATTTTGCCTGAACAGGGAAATCAAGATTAGGCTCTTCATGGCAAACTCTGCTCACCTCCAAGCAAACTATGATTTTGCTACTTCAGGGCTTCAATCATAATAATAGAATTTGCCAGAGGAAAAGTTGCTTTTGTGCACATCATGGTTGAATGAGTGTTTAAACAAGTCAGTTTATCAGCTACTCTTTCTGAGATCACTGAAATGGATGCATTATATCAAAACTGAAAGTAATATTCATTTCATTTACTTTAATGGACAAATATAGAGGGGTATTCCCCTCCCCATTATCTTTCATGATAAGTACTTAACCTGGGAGGGAGAGACAAGTATTAGCAAGAGAGAGATCTGTCCCTTACTGGTACTCACCCTCTAGTCTATTTCCTTGCTGCTTTACAGTCATTGTTTTTTTACCTATATCTTATGTTTTTGAAACATCAAGGCCTCTTTGTTGTGCTTTTATCTTAAGTGTCTGGGCAAGTGTGTATTACATATCCTGGTTTTCCAAAATCATGACACGACTGGATGACTACACTTGTTATTATTTAGCTATCTAGTTTATCTTCATATGCTCCTTACCCTTGGTGCCTGTTCTTTTTCAAATTAATAAAAGATGGTCCAGCGTATCTGTTTTGTTCCTAATTACTTTTTCCTTTTAGTTAAACCTGATATAATTTCTACTGAAACCTCATAAAGCTTGGTAGATTGTGTAACACAATTGTGTACTGAGAAAAGAAATATGAAACTGAGGAAACTTCACTTTAAAAAATAAAATGAGAGCGAGAGAGAAACAAACCTTCACACTCAAAAACACCATTTAAAATACAGATTTCTGAGTACAGCTTATAACTCAATTAATAATTTACATGATTAATATTGCCTATAAAATCATGAACATTCTGCAAACAGGTCAATTTTTTCTTGCGTTTATTCATTACTTGCAATTATTGAATTAAGGTTTTTTTGTGTGCAAATTGTTTATTCCATGACTTGCGATTTGAGCAGCATTGTTCAGTTATGACTGGTCACATAAGTCACAGTGCATTGGTTCTGTTCATTGTTTGGATGAGTGCAATTCTTTATTATAATCATCAGGCTTCTGGCATGACTGTTTTATACAAACAATTTAAAGTTTGCTTTCCAGGTCAATTTCAGCTTAAAAATCCACTTTCCACTGATGGTTGTGCTCCTATAACAATCACAAAATGAGCTTGCATAAAGGGAGCACAAGCAAAGCCAAAGTAAATGTTCTAAAAACCAATATTTGCTGGAAAATATTTATCTAGCTCTACTTCCAAGTCTTTGACATAGTTCCCCTTACTGGATTTAACGTTGCAGGCTTGTTGAAACCTTGATTTAAAACCATTTTGAAGCCTCGCCCTAGTACTTCAGTGGGAGCAGAATAGGCCCCTTTGCTATAATGTTTTCCTTGTCAGAAAACGTCAAGCCATAGCCATTGATTGAACCTCGCTATTTAGTTTAATTACTTTCTTCATTTCCATCTCTTTGAGCAACTCTCGGGCTGGTGGAGCCCCTGTCATTTTCAGAATGTCCTTATTGTTTCAGGGCAGTGTTGTTGCAGCCACGTTAGTCCCTTGAAAGCTTGGCTCTCTCAACAGAAGTTAGTCCAATAAAAGATATTACCTCACCTCCATCATCTCCCCCTATTGTTTCAGCTAATATAAACCTTCACTCTTGGTAAAACAGCAACCAGTAAAGGCCTGAATCCTGCCAATACTTATGCATGTGCTTAACTGAACTGGAAGTACAGTAAAGAACATACACAAGAGTTTTCAGGAAAAGGGCCAGAGTTTTTGCAAATTCAGTTTCAGATGCAATTACTCTGGAGTTATTTAAGTAATTTTTTTTAAAAGTCTTGGTACTCAGTACAAGCGGGTGTCTCATTCATCTACAATTGCTTCAGAGCACAGATTATTTTTAGGAATATTCTTACTTGTTGCAGTTTGTAATAACATCTTGAAAACCTCAAGACAATCTGTTAGGCATCTCTTTCCTTTAGTATTGTGGGGTCATCCAGGCGTACGAGGCTTTTATTTTAAAAAAACCCCTAATGCTATGAAGCATTTGCTTTAAAACTAAACAAAACCACCTCCAACAAATTTCACAAACTTTGCAGCCATGGAACAAAAGACACAGGGTAAATCTGGGGGCTACAAACCTAGAAGTTTTACTGCACCTTTAACTTTCAATTCTAGCTAATGGATTTGTTATATAAATTCTTTCAATATTACTGGAACTTCCTTGACGATCAAGGGTAGCAAAAGGCTATGCAGTATATAGCCAAATTTAAAATTCTTGCAATACATTGATTCTAGGGTTGCCAATTTTGATTGGATGTATTCCTGGAGATTTCATCACATAATCTTTAATTAAAGATTAATCTTTCATTCCTGGAGACTCCAGGCCAATCCTGGAGAGTTGGCAACCCTAACTGATTCTTTGTAAATGACACATAAATGTATTTCTTAAGAACGTTAATACTGGTGCTTTAAAGTATTACTAAAGATCTTAAATCTGAAACAGTCTATAGTGATGATGCCCAATTATATTCCAAGGGTACTGCAAAAAAAAGGACCCACAGCCAGCGAGTCTCAAAGCCTGGGTCAACTGACTCATGCTACAAATGGCAGCATCGATGTTCAACTCTGAGGGGAGATGGGACTCAGACCAGGTTCCAGCCCGAGCATCTACACTGCTATTTTTAGACCTGTAGCATGAGCCCTGTGAGTCTGAGTCAATTGACCTGGGCTCTGAGACTTGCTTCCGTGGGTCCTTTATTTTTATTTATTGCCACGTAGACATATCCTAGGCCATACTATAAAAAACCCAGCAGAAAATAAGAATGCTCCAGTTTGAAGTCAGAAAAGAATAATCCACTGATCGATAGCTAGTATTCTTTGACTGTGCTATATATAGAGCACATAATTTATTCTGAGGATCTCACGGCTTTACTTTGTAGGTAAATCTCAAAATACCCTTGTGATTTATATAAATGTTGTTATGCAAATCTGACTATTTTGTCTCAGGCGTTCATGTGCTAGTATAATGCTGGGTGTAATAGTTGAAATTATCTCATTTATTACACTAATATTCCTTTATTTGTACTCCTGTAAGAAAATAGGAATTGCCAGACTAGATCAGACTTGAGGTCCAATTCTGGGCCAGTGTCCTGTCTCTGGCAGGGGCCAGTACCAGTTGCTTCAGAGGAAAGTGCACGAAACCCTGCTGTTTATATCACATCTAGAACAGTTTTCTCTAGTAACTGTTTTCAGTATATTGAAGTTTAAGCAATGTTGGATCCACATATTATTTTAACCAATCAAAAAGTGCCTCCACGTGGACTTGTTTCCTTGTAAATCACACCAATCCCGCTCTCATTCACCATGAAATGTTCTCTCTGCGTTTTATGCCTCTGTACATAATAAATCTCTGTTGAAATGGTTTCTGTGGAGAGGGGATCCCCAAGGTAAAATTGCTTTAAAATTGTTTAGGTACCAAAGTTTGGGGGCAAATTGGACATAAGGAGAAGGAATGAAATAAGAAGCTTAAACTTTAATTCCTGAGCTGTTTGTCACTGAGATCTCCGGCTGGTGCTGGTGGACTTCTGACAGCATGAACAAATAAATATCCTGTATAATCATCTCAGAAATCCCTTTCTGAGGTTTCTCAGGAAAATCTAATTCCTTAGCCCAATAAATAAAGGTTAACCACCCCTAACTCAATACCACTAAGAATAAGTTATTCTGTAACAATCTAGAGCTTCACAAATTCATTTTATACATAATATAGGGTCTGTTCCTCCAATAGAAGAAAGAGAGAAGAATATCAGAAGGAGATAGAAGTCTATGTCAGAATTGGCTCCACACTAAAGATTTTGCAGTATATTTACCAGAAATCTGAAATAGTCTCACAAAGAGGAATTAACTTTCTATCCCCCTAGAGCAGTGGCACTCGGAATGGCCTGCTGCCTATACACATGTAGTGATCTCAAAAGTAATAATTTTGACTGCCAAGAGATTTGTTTCCCCCAAGCCATGTAATGTATAATAATTTTCAACCACCAGGTGGCTCCTCACAGATGTTTTCGCTAGTGTTTTTCCCCCCTCCCCCTTGAGCTCTTAGCCACCAGTGCAATACAATGTCTTGCACACAGGTGTTCACACTGTCCTTACCACACAGAAGAATTCTAATACCATCAGGGTTAGACAGTGGAAGGAAGCTACCTCTACATTAAAACACTGGAGACCCATAAAAGTGATGTTTTCAAATTCAAAGGCTCAATTGTGTTATTACCGGAGGGGTGGGGATGGGGGGACACCACATAAACAATGAAGACTGCTATTGTTGATGGAAACTTCCATTCCCCCCAAGGAAGAAAAAAAAGGGGGGGTGACCATTTGAAATAAGGGTCAGATGGGTTTTCTAGTGAATGGAACCTTCCAAGGAGCGATTTAAATTTCCACAAGTTTAACAGCTAAATTTCCACAAGTTTAACAGCTAAACCCTGCTGCATTATCTCATGAAAGTCCAGCTGAGATCCGTGCCTGCCATATAAACACAGGGCTGAGCCTGAGAATGGGAAAGATGTGCGAGATAATGAAGACATGGGAGTCATTATGTTTTTGGCAAGGGGTTCTTCATTCATCAAACGCAGTGAATGAAAATATTAAATACTGCAAGCCAGGTTAATGAGCTGTTCCGTTATGATCGGCTCAAGATGTGAGAGCATCGCACAGGGTACCCTCCCAGCCAGGCTTAGTAGAAACCTGATCATTCAAACCAGAAAACCACTTCCCCCTCTGAAAACACGCTGTACACATCAGGGTTTTTTTTAAAAGAGTCATCTTCGGCAATGCAGCTAGCTCTGTAGTTCGCCCGGATATTTTTAACATATATGTTGCATTTTTAAAAGGATGAGCACCAATAATTTTTAGCGAGGGTTTTCTGTTAGCCTCTCTCTACCCCCCTCCCGTCAAGCATCAACCACCTCTCACAAATCTAACCAGATCTGCCTTTCGAACCAGAACGTTCAACAGCAGTTTCATACAATCATCTGTTGGTAACACAGCAAGCAAAGACACAGCCGCCAGTTCAGCTATTCACACACAAAATCCCCTCCGAAACCATGCATTATTTTGCAGATCGAGGTCCCTTTTCATATGCACCGTAGAAGCTCATTACATGTCACCTCGCTCCATTTGCATTTACTCGATTTTCCACATAAAACTGGATTAGGATAAAAAAAATGATTTAAAATGGACAGTTCCCAGCAACATTATATCACCTGATAATGCCGAATAAGGCAATGGCTGTATTCTGCCAGTCGCACCATACAGAATAAAAGGCTATTTGCATATTTGCTAACCCTTTTGAATGAACGCATCTGCAGTTGACCTTTAACAATAGACTCTGAGATAGCACAATCTGTGGGATCAGATTGGAGAGAAGCGGTGAATATTTGCCCATTATAATCTCTGCGATCTCAAAAATATCCTCCCACGGAACCTCCTCACAGCTGGAGATAAACATTCTTTTGTTTCAAATAAGCATTTTAAACGCAGGTTCAACCACAGGCAACCTCGAGAGGGATCAGGATCAGCACGGGGTCTAAAAATCCAGTGTGCATTTCCCAATTCCTCCGGCTATGCATTGCCTACCACTACCAGGAGGGTAAATGCGACAGGGATGCTCCATCGCCCCTGCTGTTTCTCTCTTACCTTCCCTGGCTTTCAGCAAGACAGTATTGGCAACAATATTTTCCAGCTCCATTGACAGGATCAGTCAGCGAAGGTAGCGGCACTGCAGCAGGATGTCAATTGCTATAGGTGCTGCTGATTCTCTGTAGCGACTATCAACCTCCTTCCCCTAGTGCATTATTCCTCCTTATTTTCCCCTCCTGGAGTTTCCTTGAAGAAAGTCACTGCTAGCTCTCCCCTCGCTAATATTTTCTCCCCCTCTCTATTGCTCTGCTACTCCATTCTCCTCCCCCCCGGCTCTCTCTGATGGTTTAATGTTTCAGATGCTGCTGCCTCCCTCGCTCCCTCCCTCCCCGGGGGTGTGGTACTATGAAGCTGGTTTCGCAGCATTGCGCAGACGCCATCCTCAACAGCTGGTTCATTCCTCAGCGCTACGGGGCCGGGAATGCTGGGATTTGTAGGCTGAGCGCCTGCTCTTCGTTTTGGCTTGCACCTTGAGAGGGAGACCTCCATTATGTAAACCCAGAGGACGAGGAGTTGCCAGGGCCGTACAGGGGCTAGGACACATTACATCTAACTGTTTTGGGAGGATACAAATGCAGCAGATCATCTGCATAACATAGGCAAGCAACCAACAGCCCAAGCAATTGAGGGGTATGTTTAATCCCCTGCAAAGTATTTCAGAGTTCCTGGAAGTAGGACACTAGTTGTTGCTCGTTGCTTTTCTGGTGGGTGGAAATGAGCGACAGAGGAAAACGGTGGGGAAATCACCATTAACAGGAGACTTCAATCACCCAAGTTCCATGAAATGCTCACATTACTTTGAAAACACTGAAGCTTGGTGGGAAGGCTAGGACACAGCTATGCCCCACGCGTCGTGCAAAAACGCTTGCACGCTCTCTGGGTTTGCACGAAGTTGTGAATTTACTACCGACGCCTGCGCAATGGAGACAAAGCAAGGCAGTCGTCTATTAGTCGTCTCCTGTGTTTTCTTTATGGTATGCTGCGGGGGAGGTGAGACGGGGAGAAAGATGCTTTGTGCACCATATACTGTTAACGATTGTTTCCAGAGACCCTTGTTGAGTTGCATGAACCGAGCCGCTCAGCTTGGTTTCCTGTAGGTCTCACTTACTTCAGAGGTTACGGTCCCACGAGAAACGCGATTCAAACGGGTAGGGGTTGGGGGCAGGCGCTTCTCTGCTCTCAGTAGTGATTTATAACACTACTTTGTCAGCAGCAGCTGGGCTAGCTCCGGAGTTAATCAGCCACAGCCCCACTGCAGAGTTCAGCTTGTACTGGGGCGCCATCCAGTGGCTCGTGGCAGGCACTGTCTAATGGAGGTACAGTCATCAGGACACGAAGCGAAATCCTGTCTCCATTACAAGCAATGGGAGTTTTGCCATTGACTTTATGAAGGCCAAGATTTCACCCCCTCAGCTTAAAAAAAGTCATAAGGTTTATGAAGCCTCAGGTACTGAGCCCCTTCAGTTCAAGTCGCTGGGAGCTGTAAGTGTGTTCAGTAACTGCAAAAGTCAGGCCACTGTTTTTAAAACAAAAGTGTCCTTACCTGTATTAGGAACAACTGCATTACTGACTTTATAGGACCTATGCTTACTGTGGGCCTTTTATAGCTAATGAAAACAGGCTGATCAATTTCACTTTGGGATTTGGGTAGCTTCATTTCAAGTTGGTTAGATGCTCATCTTTCAGCACAGCCACAGAATAGTCAGTTTGCAAACTAGGGAATGTTTATCCAAACCCAAACATCTTTAAAAACAAACAAAGCTTCCTAACCAGCAGTGGCTTTTTAAATGTTGTTGACATCTTAAAATTGCAGGTTAGCAAGCATAAGGAGATCTTGTCAGTTTGAATGCACTTTTTTCCTCCTTATACAGCCTAACTTCAGGGGGAACCTTGCTTTCAGCTGTGTTCACGTAAGACCATTAATTTCAGGGGGGCCATATATGTGTAACTGAAAGGAACATTTAGCCCAGGGAAAAATTTTGAAGACTAGACAACTTGAATTCCTGTATTTGAATGTCTGCTTTATAGAACAGGTGCCACCTATTAGCATGATTCTGATCTTATTTACACCTGTGTGAATCGAGTAACTCCACAGAGGCCAAGGTAATGACAGCCACATAAACAAGATTAGGACCAGACTCATTACATTCAATGAGCCCCCTTCTTATCTGTATTAATTAAATCCTTGTGAAGCAACCCAGATTAAAGTGCTCAGCATCTTCTTGCAACTATGATATAATCATGTCTTCCTATCTTTGTGTGCATGCTGATTATACCCCAAGCTAAAGTGATATTCCTTTCTGACAGCCAGGCAAAACTGTCTGAGAAAAATGATACTCAGACCTCCTACTACTTTTCTGAACATAGGGAAATGGCATTGTTTATCACAACATTAAATGCTTTTTTGCACCTGATGTCAGCAGGGGCTGCTACTACACTGTCTTCCAAGTCTTCTTAACATGTGAGCAAGTGTTCAGTTTGTGGGGAGACATGCTATGTTCCGGTTAGTTATTTTTTGTGTCAGAGATGCAAGGTTCTGGAGCTAGAGTTGCTTCCTGGGAAGCAGGCTTTGGTGTTGGGCTAAGACTCCTGAAAGAGATTACCCCATATGCTGTTTGACCACCTCTGTCCAAGGTCTGATGTTTATGTGTAAGTAAAAGACACTTAGACTATAGCCAAACTCTACATCAAATTTCTCCATAACTGGGAAGATGATATATAAGACCCCAAACATCTTCTACCCCTCAACAGAGGGATGATGGCGAGGTCAGAACAGGACATTGGTGTCAGAAAACAGGGCAACTATTTTAAATAACATTTTTCATATTCAAACAAAAGAAATATGAGTCAAAACATTTTCTTTTCTTACCTCATGGTGCAGCTTCTTTCTTGAATTCATCCTATTCACCCTCCCTGCAACAAGATACTTGAGCAGAAGCAAGTTTACAATAAGCAGTCACTTGGAAGTAGGTCTTCCATAAGCTGAAGTGGTCATGTAAGCCCTGATCTTGCCAGATGATGTACAGTCCTATACCCACACATCAGTGAGGTGGGGGCAGGGGTTCACTTGTGAGGAACAGCTTGCAGGATTAGTGCCTTGGGCTCCCATCCCCTGAAGTGCTCACTGCAGTCCGCAACATGCCAAACAACCTTAACTCCCATTAATACTAATAGAAGGCATGTGCACTCAGCACGGCCCAGGAGCAGGCTCTTAACCAATAGGAAATGATTTTTTCCTAGGCACTTGGGGCCTGCTCGGGCATCCATTGAAGTCAATGGAAATTTCACTCTTGCTTGTTGCAGGAGGCGCACAGACTGAACTTTTAGGACCAGATTTTCAAAATAGCTCAGCACCAACCATCAAACCCTTATTTAGGTGCCTAAATGAAAAGCAAGCTCTTTTGAAAATCTGGCCCGTTTGTGAATTCTGAGCACTTAAAAACAGACCTATATGCACCTGTTGAATCAAATATTGGTTTTGCCACTATATACCCCAGGAAGTTTCATTTCACATATGGTAGAAGAATCTAAAGCTGCTCTAGGGGATGGAGAGATGGATTGAGGGCTACCTGCTTTGTGAATGTGTATTTTTATTGTACTTCATGGGGAAAAACACTGCAGCTTTCGGCACATGTGCAACAGATGCACCATGTTCTCAAATCCTATCGCATTATTGTTTGCCCACGCTTTGAGCTTGCCGGGGAAGTGAATGCTGAGCTCATCTTCACATTCCTGGTAATTGAAATGCATGTCTTCACATACAGTAATGATGCTTAGCCCACCTATTGCTGTTAAAAATAATGGGGAGGGGTTTTTTTTGAATGATTAAAAAAAGATGCCTCGGGTGATCGTTTTTAGTCATTGTACAAGAAATAAAATGGAGACAACCCCTTCTAATGAAAACATTTTTAAATAATTCAGCTCAGTGCAATGCTTTGGTGCTTGATACGAATTACATTCATAACTTTAAAAAAAAAAGTGTCCTGTAGGCTTTCCCCTCCATCCTCTTTCCTACATCAGTCTACTAGGCTCCACTTCCACCATCAAATCCCCAGTGGGACTCTGCATGGGCACAAGGAAGTCTGTCCTTCAGATCTATCTCCACAGGCCACAGTGGAAGTGCAAGAGTGAGCCTGCAGCAATCTAATGGCAGGAAGAGGCCTCTGGCTCTGTGGATGGGCCCCTGCATCTGTGCAGAGCTTGTTACTATACTGGGGCCTTACGTTGTAAGCTCTTGTAGCAGGTACTTTCTTCATCTTGGTGCCTTCTCAGCAAAGTCATGGACAATTAAATTACAAACAATAGTAGCAAAGGGCACCCAGAAACGGATATCTTCCATCCTGTGTTAAACGGACCATGTGCAGGGAGGAGGGGGTAGTTCAGTTTCCCTGTTTTCTACTAAGGTGATGAAAGTGCTCACACAAAACAGGGCAGTGTTAACGTATAATCACACTTGGAGCTGGGGGTACGATTCCGGGCTCTAAGGAGACTAGCTCACATTGAGCTAGTGTGCTAAAAACAGCACAAGCAGCAGGATAGGCTAGCTGCCCTGAATACATACCGTCTGAGACCCTAGGCATTCACTCAAGGTACCTAGCTTGCACCACCATGTCTACACTTTAATGTTAGCATACCAGCTGGATGAGTACTAGTTGTCTCCTCAAGCTGGGAATCATACCCCAGCTCAGTGTAGACAGACCTTCAAGCGCACAGGCAATTGCATAGTGCATGCAGTCTTCCTGCACTGATGGACTATGCCACATTCTACAGCTATATTTCGAAAGTATACTTCTCTCCTCACCCTCCCTCCTGGGTACGGAAAGATCTCCTTGCAGAGAGACCAGGTCAGTAAACTTTAGTAATATCTTTTATTGGACCAGGTTCTGTTGGTGAGATACAAGTTTCAAGCCACACAGACCTGAAGACCTCTCAAAAGTTTTTCTCTATCACCAGCAGAAGCTGGTCCAATAAAGATATTGCCTCACCCAGCTGGTCTCTCTAATATCCTGGGACCAGAACAGCCATAACACTGCAATCCTTGCAGACAGGCAAACACAAAGCACCTCTCTATACTTCACCTCTATAGAGCTGGGGGGAGGAGGAAGGAGGTTCTTTTTAAAAGGTTTCCATGTGTTTTTCAACTTACCCAATCATCCAACTGAGGAATCGCTATAAAGCCATGCATTCCATCTTGGAGTAGCCAGGTTATTGAGGAAGAGACATCAAGCACAGTTTTAACCAACCAGTTTGGATTATTTCACCCATTGGTCTCTGCTCGTGAGGGAAGTAGACACAAGTGCAGTATCTTCTTTTCATAATAGCATTGTTGAGAGGAGGTGAGCAAAATGCATGGCCTTAAATGGAGATAGATCTGGAGTATCCAGGTTGAATCTAGGCTCCAATGCCTTTCCAGTGAGGTACCCTGTCCCACAGCAGCATGGCTAGCTCAGTGGCCAACCTCTCAGTGATTCCCCCAGCTATGCAGTTTTCTCCCCTCCTCCATACATCTAAAGGAGAAAGTTGGGGGAACCCAGTAGAAACCAAGGATTAGATGCTAACACTGTTCTGAGCAGTATTCACTGTTGAGGAGATTTTCACCTGAAAATCCCTGGTTCTGTTCCCAGCTAGGGGAGGACACTGCCTAGAGTAATCTAATCATTCTGCTCCCCTTCTGATACTGCTCTGAAATCCCATGCCTCGAGTGAATGTGTTACATTGCCCTGGAATCCCAGTTCATGCAGATAGATTAGGAGGAAGGAGGAGAATGGGTGTCAAGGCTCCACTTCTTCCTTTATCAATTATCTGCCTGGTTCCATGAACTGAGGCCTGATTCTTCTCACAAGTATGGTAGAGGATCAGACCTCTAGCACAACTGTGCTTCCCTTTGTAGCAAGAAAATGGGGGCAGGAGGAAGAGAATAGCCTAACGTTTGCGGGGAGGGGGAGGAGAGTATTGAAGCTCAGATGAATAAAGGTATAAATAAAGGAGATCTATTTAAACTCTTACAAATTAAGGTATTTTTCATTTAAAGCAGGTCAGAAAGGCCTCACAAGTCTCCTTAAAACCTTTAAGGACTGCTGGACATCAGGAAAAACAGGGCTGGCAGCCGTTTCGTTTATAGGAAAACAGGGGTTTATAAATAAAATGCTGACAGCCTTAACTATAAAGGCACAAATGCATCACTGTAATAATAAAAGGAGGGCAGCTAAGCAGAGCGCTATGAGCCATTATAACAGATGAGTCATCAGCAGGGTGGGCTCACAGGTCTAGAGCCATGAATGCTGCAGCAACATCCAACTTTAGCCTGCCTCCAGAACAGCGGCCTCCTGGCCTGATTACTGTACATTTAAAGTGGCAGGATAAGGCACCATGCTTACCAGATGCCAGAGAGGCCTTTGCCTATGTTATCTGGAGGAAACATTACACTCTTACACACACACACACACACACTCTCTCTCTCTCTCTCTCTCTCAAGTCCATTCATCATCATCTCTAAGCTGGCCTATGTTTGAAATTGAGTTAGGTCCAGCCCTGCAAATTGCTGAACCCCCCATGAGCTCCCACTGATGTTCCATAGCAGTAGGTGGAGACTAGGCTGGCCTATGCAACAACCTTTGCAGACAGTGTACCATATAATGTTTACAGAGTCCTTTGCATAAGGAGAGAGGCTGCCACATAGCAACAGCACTGGGGTGATGCAGCACATCCTCAACATGAATGACTGCCAACGCATCTCTTTGTTTTGGTTTACACCTATGAAATATGGGATTTGCAGGTCCATGTAACTTCTCCCACGGTTTCTAAATCCCTTGTGTGATCATGTTATCTTGAAGCAGAGAAGTGACTAATAGCAATTTAAGTACTTTGAGTGCACTGACTGTCAAGAAGACAGCCAGAAGGAAACAAAAATAAAAATAGAGTTGTTATTCAGAAAGTGGCCACATCGGAATCAGCAAGAAGTCAGATGTTAGCCTCACCACGGCAGTGGGAGATGGGGAGGGAGGCGGGGAGAGCCCTTGCCCCTGTCCCTTTCCCTTTCCTTTAGGGATCTATCAAATTTGGAGTGCAGAAATAGTTTGTTCACTGCTTTAAGATGCTAAGGTGCTTTAAACCCTCAACTCTCACAGAATCATATAGTGATTTTCATCAAGAGATCTTGAAGTGCTTTACAAAAGGAGGCAAGTATCATTCTGTGTCTCCATTTCCCCATCTGTAAAATGGAGATAAAGGGTAGATATTTGCTAATATAGCAGGCTGGTAGCAGAGCCCAAGTCCCAGTCCAGTGCCCACTACATCACTTGGCTCTGCATCTTGTCTGATTAGGCCCAAATGCCTGATACAAAGTCCCTTGCAGACAGTCAATTGGAAGTCTCCCTTTGACTTAAGTGGGGTTTGCATCAGGCTCGAAGGCCTCAGTCCCGCAATTGATAATATGTAGGTGGACTACCATGCCCACTGAAGTAAGTGAGGCTCTACCTGGGGCCAGTAGTCTGCCTACCCACTATCAGTTGTGGGACTTTCTGATCAGACAACTGTTTCTCAGACATTTTTCTCTCTCTCCTAGGATCTCAGATGTCAACCACATCGTGTACCCTGGTGTCAAACTTGCAAAGTGAAGCACAAGAGCCGAAAGCCAGCAGAACAGTAATCTAGGCCACATTTGAAAAAAAAAAATATATGGAGCTTTAAATACCTTAATTTTAGTACCTTTTTACCAGCAAATATTGATTTAAATCAGAACCTTGAATGAGAGGCAATAAAAATAATGTGAAACTTTTAAATATACTGAAATAATTAGAAATAGGACTCCTATACACGCAAACCAAAGAGGCAGAATTTGGGGAAGATACAACGGGGAAGGAGGAAGAAGAATGCCATCTTTGAGGATATGTTTAAAACATGGTTAAGCTCTGTCCACACTGCAAGATGGGAGTGTGTTTTAACAGCATCAATGGACTACTGTACCGCATATGAGGTACCCAGACAGTCAATTTTGATTTTGTAATCTAGACAGCACCAGAATAGGAGGATAGAAAGAAAGGCACGTTTTACAAGAAAGTGAGGCGAAAAACAGGATGGGTGGGAAGCAGAGAGATGCATCAAACATCAAAGGAGAAAATTCAGCTAACCCCAAGTTTCCCACCCATACATAGCTCTGTACTGCTTTTAACTGTAGAAAATCCCCATACAAGTTGGTGTAGTTATTTCTGATTATTGGTCCAGGCCAAGTGCTTGGAAAAAACTTACTGGTCCTGAAAATATTGTACTGGTTCATCAGTGTGTTTCTAGACTAGCAGGTTGAGACACTGAGCCTTAAAAATACCCCCAAAACACATACATTCTGATTACCATCAAGGTGGCCTCCAATGACTAGAAGTGGGACAAGTCTCCAGTGTAGACAAGGCCTTGAAGTCAAAGTCAATAGAATTATTTACCTTACAACTCCCCCTTGCCCCTCAGTCTAGCAGTGCTTTTTTTTGGGGTGGGGGTGGGGAGTGGGGACCTGAATCTCTCAATCCAGGACCCTCAGACCAGCATCATTTCTAATCCCTGCATTCTCTCAAGAGGAAAATCAACAGAAGAGAGCTTCCCCTCCTACCAGTCTAATGCTAGTTAACAAGTTATTTGTATATATGGTGTTTTTTCAGTTAGGTGAACAGCTACTATGATTTTAAGTTTAATCAATAGGACACCTAGAGCTTTTTAGAGGCTGTAGAAGAGCAACTCACCAACCACTGCAGAGCGTAACAGCATCTTCCCCTCGTCTGGTACCTCCTCTTGACAGCTGTTCCAGCCCTGTCTGCTCCTTCTTGCAACTCAGCCTTCCAACTAGGGCACATTCTCAGATCCATCCCCCATCTGGGTAACAAAGTCCCACAAAACAATAGTTCAGTGGCCTTACACCAGGTCTTTGGCCCAGCTCTAGACGCCTTACATTACACTCTCGACATCAGGGGGCCTTCACCCACCTTTCTTGGCATAGGGGAACCCAGGGCCCTAAGCTCCAGTACAGGGATCCTGTAACAAGCAGCTATGGTCAATTCCTCAAACGTAACTACCTCTCTAGCCTACTTCCTACCTAAGCCTGTCTAGGGCCTAGACCCTTTTCCTCAGCCCCCTCCCAGGCTCACACCTCTACAGAGTTCTTTCTAGCCCCTGTACCAAGCAATACCTCCTACATTTTTTTTTTCCATGGAGGCCTAGCTCCTTTTTACCTCTCCTATGACTGTGTTTTATTACTCTTTTCTCTGGAAACCCAATACCCTAGGCTACCTCCTTACAACCTTACCCTTTTGTCAAGGCTCAGCCCATGAGCTCACACCTCTCTCCTACACCTTTGCTAAAAGATCCTCCTCCAGAGAAAGTCCCCAAAACTACTCTCCCCCTAAACCACCTTCTTAGTGTCCTCAAGTCCTTCCTTTATTAGGAACTCAGCTCCCTTCTAGCTGGGACTCATCTTTAATTCAGCCTTGCAGACTCTCCACGACTGGGCCTACTACTAAATTGGACCCGGCCCACCCTTCGGTTACCACCATATTCACTAATTGCACTCTAGATCCAGTTAACCCTTTCTATGCCAGTGTGGGATATACACCCTGTGATGTTTCACTCCATATTCTTTATGAAAATATGCTTCTAAGATGGATATGACATAACTGAGATTTACTGTATGCAAGATGGCTCATGTAAGATATCATTGGAAAGGTTATGATTTACTGAATGTGATTATCCAATGTGTGTGCCTGTATCATTTCTGTATCTGAAGTTAGGAATATTGACTATGTATCTGTATTTCAAATGTGTTCCTTTGGGTGTCACCCCCAACTAGCCCTTCAGGTACAACATGGAAAAACCAGACAGGGCTAATGGCCCATTAGCAAAGACAATGGACCGTGAAAGAGCTTAGTTTTCCTGTGGTCGCTCCAGACAGGCTATAAGTAATGGCTGCCACAGCCCTGCAAAGACATGGGTCTGAATCACCTGGTACCGGACCCATCCCTTGGAATGCCAGTGTTCTTCCACTGGGAGACAAAGGGTTCCCCCACCATACACAAGAGCTATATAAGGCAGGGGAGTGACATCATTATGGTTCTCCTCTGCCTCCCCACCCAAAGAGATACTGAAAGACACCAGGAATCAAGAACTGAACTGAGGGGAGAAGGGTTGAATGGAACCCAGGCTAGGAGAGTGTCCAGTCTGTGAGTGGAAATACCTGAAATCTCCAGCTTCAGGCCAGTGCAGCTGCCTTTCAAGACTTTCTATAATCTACCTGTGAAAATATTTAGAGTGAGAAATTAAATTTTGTAACCTGTTTCTTAAGTATATTGAGCTTAGATTGCATATTTTTTATTTGCTCAGTAATTTGCTTTGTTCTATCTTTTTATATTCACTTAAAATTCATTTTTTGTAGTTAATGAGCGTATTTCTTGTTTATAATATAACCCTGTTTGTATAATTCACAATTGGAGGGGGGGTAAGAGGCAGTGTATATCTTCCTCCACATTGAGGGAGGAGGCGGATTTCGTAATATATCTTTAGGTCTGCATTTTAAGGGAGGCGGACACCTGAGTGCTGGGGCAAGTCCCTTAAGCTGAGCCTTCCCAGAACTGATCTCAATGTCTATTTTGTTCTTCAGTTGGGTGTAGCCCTGCCTGTGTGTGTGCTGAAGGAGGCTTAATAGCCTGGCTCTGCAAGACAGGTAAAAAGGGTGCCCAGGCTAGCTCAGTGGTATCTCAGCACATCAGGTGGTATTCTAAGGGGGGCAACCCGTCACACACCCCATCACAAGAGGCCATATTTTACCTTTGTTTAAATCTAATGCAATATGGAGTTTTAAAGTGCAGGTTGATGGTGAAAAATCCCATATTACAGGCAGGGGTGAAAGTAAGCTGGTACATTATGGTGTACCGGTAAGAGCCGGTACATGGCCAACCGTACCAGCAAGGGGGAGCTTCCCTAGGGCCCTGCAATTTAAAAGGGCTCGGGGCTCCCGGCAGCCGCTACCATGGGGCTCTGGCAGTGATTTAAAGGGCCTGGGGCTCCTGGCTGCTGCCTGAGCCCCCAGCCCTTTAAATCGCTGCTGGAGCCCTGGGGTAGTGGCAGTGGCCAAGAGCCCGGGCCCTTTAAATTGCCGCAGGCCACGCTGAAGGGTTGGCTGGGGAAGTCTGGCTCCAGCCCCGCCCCCTTCCACCTGAGGCCCCACCCCTTTTTCAGGACCTCGGCCGCCCTGTGTATCAGTAAGTCCCTTAAGTTACTTTCACTCCTGATTACAGGTGACTATATTGGCCACCTAACCCACCCATTATTTTATCATCTTCCTGCATGTGCTATTTTCGCAGCTATAGCAGGTAGCAAATTGGGATGATTGTCAGCCCCTTACTAGAATTTCTTTCCCGTACAACTTCCCCGCATATGTAACAGAGGCTAACTAAAAAGGGTCTAATGAGCAGAACACTCACGTCACCATACATTACTAAAAAAACAAGACCATATCCTTCCCCCAGAGAAGCACTCACAATTTGGGCTGTGAGTACCTGTCTGGGGTGCATGGGGGGGGGAGGGAGGGAGTAATTTCTGTCTAGGTTTTATTACAGCCCTTAGCATAGTGTCAGAGTGCCTTAAATATTTGGGAATACAGTGATAATAAATAGTATAAGGAACATTTTAGGAAGCCCAACTCTGACAGGCAGCCATCCCTTTGTGGCACAATCTGCCCCTGCAGGTATTGTTCCCTTAGTTCCTCCTTGGTTATAACAAGAAATTATTTCAAGGCCAGAACCCTTCAACCATGATCTCCCCTTTGTGAGGTTTCATTTATTAGATCTTTTACAGCATATCAAATTCGTTTTTAGTACTTCAAGTCCAACTTTTGTTCCCTCTCGATTCAGGGTTTCCACAACCCTCCTTCTGGACCTGTGCAATACTTCAGATAGGTAGTTTTCCCTCTTTGAGCCAGGAGTCCCAGAGCCCTTTTTCTGGAGTGTATCTGATGCTTCCCATCAGCTCTTCCCCTTATGTGAGGCATCTCACAGCTCTGTTTCTGGGATGTGTGCTGATAACTCAAGTGGGTTTTCCTTCCTTGGGTCAGGAATCCCACAGTGCTCCTTCTAAGGTCTGTGTGGGGTAATTTAGGCTGGCTAAAGCCCTCAATCAGCCTTTTCCGAGCTTTTTGTCCTCTTTGCCTTTGCCACCCAGCAGGCAGGCCGCAAGCAAACTCCCCCTTTAGATCTCTGGAGGGTTCTCTCTTATTACTAGGCCTGGCCTAATTTAGCCACATGTGGCTACAGTACTATAATCCCTCCCCTTTCCCTAAGGAGAGCTGAGTCACACCAGCTAGTCACCACATCATATTTTCGTGTCCCTTTTGTACCCTCTTCCCACTCTCAGATCTTCTTTCATTCCTCTTTCCTTATGATCTGAACTGCCTTCCCACCCAGGTTTGACAAGTGTGGATTTTCTGAGGCAGGGAGCGGTGGCAGTCCAGGCTTTCCACAGAGCAAGGGTGGCCAACTTGAGATGGGGTGTAGTGATTGGGTTTAGGTCTTGTCCAGGATGTGGTGTGGTTGAATCAATGGTTTCTTTGCAGCATGGGGGAGTTAGTGTGGAAGGGTCAAATTCAGGCTTTCCCCCCAGGATGGGGCATTAGATGTGGGGTAGGTTCAGGCCTTCCACAGCGTGAAGAGGAGCTGGATTCCCTGGGCGAGTTTGGGATGGGTGAAACCAGGATGCAGTGGGACTCAGTCTTCCCCAGGGTGCAGTAAGGTGGCTCTCCCATGGGTTGCATTTGGGCTTTTTCAGCGTGCAGGGGAAAGGGAGACAGGTGCTGGTGGACCCCCTGTGAGTAAGAGCTGGACAGGTGGATCCTCCTATTAAGTTCAGACTCAGGGTGGGTGGCTGGCTCCCCAGGGGCACTGCAGGGAGCCAAGGGCCCACCCGCTAAGCTCTGGCTCAGGGCTCGCTCTCTGAGAAACCTGCCGCCCTGGGCGACCTGATTCACACCGCCCGGCTCTGCCAGCCCGCCCCGCAGCGGTAGCCAGGCCGGTTCCGCCCCCTGCGCGGCGGCCCCGCCCCGCTCCCGGCTTTGCAGCGCCGCTGGCCGGGCCCGCCTGTCACTCAGCCGCCCCGAAGATGGCTGCTGCCCTGCGAAGGTTGCTGAGGCCCTCGGTGAGTGTGTGGGCTCCGCTCCCGCCCCAGCCCGGCGCAGGCCAGCGGCCCCCGCTCTGCCGGGCACGTGGGGCCCCTGGCTGCAGGGCGCTCGGGGGCCGGGAGGCCAGTTTCTGGTGCACTGAGCCCCTTTCGTTGCAGGGCTCCGGGATGGGTAGGTCATCCCGTCCCCAATCCGGGGGGCACGGGGCTCCCCCCAGCCCGTGCACGCTGCATGCTCCCGGCCGGCCCTGAGCCCCCCGCTCCTGCACGTGCTGAATCTCTGCCCTCTCTCCTTCCAGGTAACCCGAGCAACTCCCTTCTCCTGGGGGGCCTGTGCGGCTGCCCTGCGGCCCCCTGTTCCTGCTGCTGCCGCCGCCGGGAGGAAGTGCACGGCTCAGGCAGAACTGCCCCTTCCCCGGCTCCATTTCAGCACCAGTAAGTCAGAGTCGCCTCGCCAAGAAGAGTCAGCCGCCCTAGCGTATGGCGGGCAAGCGGGTGCTTCTGCCGGGGCTCCCACGTGGGTGGGACTGAACAGCCGCAGGGGTTACAGTGTAGCTCGGAGCAGATCCCTGGGGCTTGTGGATCAATCACACGCCTGCAAAATCCATTCCCCTCCGCCTTCCGTCTCTCTCTCTAACTTCTTCACTTGTAAAGTAGCCCTTCATTCTAATCTGATGTGGGGATGCTGAACTGGTGGTCTAAAAAGGTGACCTCTTGCTGGAGACAATGAGCAGGGCAGGGTTGGACTGTATACTCTTGGAATGGTAATGTCCCCTGCAGATCTGCAAAAAAAATCTGCAATTTCACAGTTGTGAAATGTTGTTCTTTGTCTGGATAATATGCAGGCAAAGTGACTAAAGTTTTTCTCTTTACAGGATTAAGTTGGAAAGCATACACTTCTAAAATGTCACGTTTGTACACTGAGTATCTTTGTATCTCAAACATGTAACCTCCTCCCCCCCCAGCTCCATTGCTATAACATAAAAAGGCAAAAAAAATTCCTAACATAATATGATGAGCACAAATAAATATATTGCTACTACAATATTGTGGATCTTGAGCCATTAAATTAAAGTTGATTCAAAATTGTCAGGCATTCCTATATACTACTCTGGTTGATTAACTTATTTAATAGTTTAAAAGTATCTGTGTCCGTTACATACAGCAGTGGCTCTCAACCTTTCCAAACTACTTTACCCCTTTCAAGAGTCTGATTTGTCTTGTGTACCCCCAAGTTTCACCTCACTTAAAAACTTGCACAATCAGACATAAAAATACAAGTGTCACAGCACACTATTACTGAAAAATTGCTTACTTTCTCATTTTTACTATATAATTATAAAATAAATCAATTGGAATATAAATATTGTACTTACATTTCAGTGTATAGTATACACAGTAGTATAAACAAATCATTGTCTATAAAATTTTAGTTTGTATTGACTTTGCTAGTGCTTTTTATGTAGCCTATTGTAAAACTAGGCAAATATCTAGATGAGTTGATGTACCCCCAGGAAGACTCCTCTGAGTATGGTTGAGAACCAGTGACATACAGTACGATTCATTCTTTCTAGGTTCTTCAAGGTTTGTTCCTGCCGTTACCCAACATGCCCCATATTTTAAAGGAACAGCTGTTATCAATGGAGAGTTCAAAGAATTGAGCCTAGATGACTTTAAGGGAAAATATCTGGTACTTTTCTTCTACCCTTTGGATTTGTGAGTGTAACATTTTTTACAAAAAATATTATCTAGACTCCTGCTCAATCACACAGAAACAGCATGTTGAGGGTTTCTATCTCTACCAACATTTCATTTGACCTTGTCCTGGGTATCCTTGTCAAGCAGAAAGCATGTCTGTTTCTAGAGTGTGAATGATAACAGTCGGGGAGGAGATCGTTTCATACTGCAACAATAGTTCTGTTGGCTCATTTTGAGAGTAAAGCTGGGAACAAATCCTGTTGCCTCTGGAGGGCCTCCAGTGCTTCAGAACAGAATTGGCTCCACTGTATAGGGGGATCCTGGTTGCAGAGAACTCCTCTGCCTGTGCGCCTTGGAGTTCTGAGTCACATAAAGGGGTTTACTTAGGGGTGGGCTATGGCAAAGCTGGTAGATCTGTGATTAAGCGGCTCCAGTAAACAAAAGCTGTTCAGAATGGGAGTTTTGGGTTGCAACTCGCATGAAGTCCTAAGCCCACAATAATAGCTGTGGAGTAGCTCTGCTGGTGGGGTAGCTGGGAGAGGATTCCATTTTCAGTCCCTCCATCCACGTTCCTCGAATGTAGAACTTTTCTGCAAAATCTGTTCACTAAGAGCTAGCAGAATGAGAATTCATGAAAATGACTTGCTTGTTGAAAATGTAGACACAAATAATCAGTGTACTATTTAACTGCAATTGCTGTTTTTCTGAGACTTGTTGAAACTGATTCAGCTACTTGAAAACTTGAATCAGTGATGAAACATGCTACATGCTACATAAGTAATACAGCAATGTGTTTTGTGCCTGGAAACCAGTGTTTCCTCGTTCTTTTAAAACTTCTTTGTGAAGCTTAGGTCTGGAATAATTACAACTTACTTACTTTCTTTTATTTACTACCCTTCTCTTCCCACCCAGCACTTTTGTATGCCCGACAGAAATTGTGGCTTTCAGTGACAAAGCTAATGAATTTAGAGATGTGAACTGTGAGGTCGTTGCTGTATCTGTGGATTCTCACTTTTGTCATCTGGCCTGGATAAATACACCACGAAAGGTATGAGTCACATGGCTGTTTTTTCACTAACAGCACTTTGGAGAGTGCTATTGAGAAGTTGTGTAAAATCCTGTATTTGCTCATGCAAAGAGGCTGATTGCCTTCAAAAGAGCACTTCAGCTAGGATTCAACTCTGCAAACCCTTACTATCAAGCATAAATTTCCACTATACTTTTTGAATAATCTTTCTCTAATTGAACACAAGTACATAGAGAGGCATTTCCTAAATATTCAACGTGCATACGTTTACAGTAGTTTATTTTAGGACAAGCCTAAAAAAAGAAAGCAAACAAGAAGGAGGAATTACCTGATTGTAGCATTTGACAGCTTTTCTATGTGAGTATATTTAATATGAGATCTAATTTTAAGTATTAAACTTTGATGCACTATCTTCCTCATCCAGTTCTTTTAAAATAAAAAATGTGGAGACAGATAATAGTTCAAAAGTATAAGGCTCAAAAACTTCTTTGCCATATTTAGCTAATAACTAACTTCTGTGTTTGAAGTAATAACATAACCAGATACTTTGTTTTCCTGTCCAATATATATCTGAGTATTCTTGAAGCTTACACAGTGTGATTAAATGTTAACTTCTGAGTAAAACATATAATGCATATTCTATTTATGAGATGCCTTAAATAAAGGCAATTATTACTTGTGATCTTGTACATAAAATTTAGTAGTTACTACATATCTCTGCTGTGTATGTGTAACTAGTAAGTAGTTAATCAGTAGCTAACTTCTTTCTGATTTAATTGAAACAAAGAATAATAGGCTTGTTAGGAGATTTATAGCATCAGCTGAAAGCTACTGAAATTCCTAACAACCTCGTTTAAGACACAAAAAAGCTTAAAACTTCTTGTGTAATAAGATGGTGCACTTAACTCCTTGAGAGAAGGAGGAAGTGCTAGGGAGGACTTGTTCTTACTGTCCGGTCTCTTAACATTTAGTAATGCCAAAATGATGTTGGTCTTCTGCCAGTAACTAAACTAGAAAACCTAATGGGGCAGTTCAAAAAAAGCTCATATCTGATATCTTCAGTTGTTGCTAACATGGTTATATGGAAATGCTTCATTGTGTTTATACCTCCTAGCAAAAGTGTACCTAGGTTAGGACCAGTCTGAGGCTATGTATAATTGCAGATTCCTGTGAAGGCCCACAAGCTGATGTTGCTTTCTTCTGTGTGTGTGTGTGGGTTAGTGGGTGGGTTATTTTGTAATATGCAAACAGAAGAGAAAGCTAATTTTGTTAAAGTCTGTCATGCCTAATATACTTGGACAAAGCAGTTTGTATTCATGTTTAACAAAGTTGGACCAAAACTCCAAAATGTGAATATTGGCTTTGATTTATAACTTTACGTGTGCAATAGTACTTGGCACCTGTTTCATCCAGAGGTCTCAAAGCACTCTATAAAGGTGGGAAAGTATTCTTCCCATGGTGCCTTTGCAAGAAAGGGAGGTTCCGAGAAAGAAAGGCCTTGATTTCTTTAACGCTTATGTGAGTAAAGTTATGCACATGTATGAGTAGTTCTGTCATGGATAGGTATGTGCAGAATCAGGGTCTATGTGATTGCCTAAGGTTGCACACTGGTTCATTGACAGTGCCAGGAATAGAAAAGCTAACAGATTCATCAGTCTTGTTTCAAGGATAGGTTATCCTTTGGCGGTCAAAATGTTGCACAATTCAGTACACTCTCTCACTCGACTGCCCAAATATAGGAAAATATGTGCTTTAAATACTGAATCTATTTACATACAGAAAACAGAATATCTTTGACATAATCTAACTGTTTGGAAATAAATGTTACTAGCATGAAAAAAAATGCAAACGTCTGTACTTATACATGGATATTCAGTTTCTATAATAAAGTGACATCTTTCTTAGTAGATCATGTGCAATAGATGCTCTTTTATTTAATTAAAGTGATCACCTAGTGCATAAGGGGAAATAATTTCCCCCAGAATCTTCCCATTGCTGTTATGGGTGGTCTAGTATCAGGTCTGAAAGTCTGAAAATCATCAGTGTAGAAGGGCTTCGTGTTCAGGGAGGTGGGTTTTTTAAAAACAGCAATTAAGTTTGCTCAAAGCATGTGAACTAATTATACCATGTTAGGAGCCTAGTTTAATAAAGGCTCAAGAATGAACGTTTTATCAGTGCTGTGACTCCTGAAGGGAACTCCTAATAGGCAAAAAGAAGAACAGGAGTACTTGTGGCACCTTAGAGACTAACAAATTTATTAGAGCATAAGCTTTCGTGGACTACAGCCCACTTCTTCGGATGCATATAGAATGGAACATCTATTGAGGAGATATATATATACACACATACAGAGAGCATAAACAGGTGGGAGTTGTCTTACCAACTCTGAGAGGCCAATTAATTAAGAGAAAAAAA